>NC_083339.1:50365362-50547936 GCF_019175385.1 Lycium barbarum | reverse complement strand
GATGGCAGGTCACCTAACAGTGTCTTAGATTTTGTGCCATGACCTTTCGGGTCTCACTAATCCCAGTTGGAAAAAAAGAAATAGGAATCCGCGCCATTGGTACCATTCCTGCTTCTTTCTCTTGCCCCTACCTATATAGGAAAAATGGTTTCTCACAAAGATGGATTGGAAGACCCATAGCTTGAGAATTCCCCAGTCGTTGTTTGAGCTTTTCCAACAAGGCGCAGGTTGATCTCTCTGGTTGAGGCTGCGTTCATTTATTCATATCAAACTTGACACGTGGGAAGGGCTTACTTTACTAGTGGCTCGGCTTGGTCGCATCTCCAAGAGGTAGGTTTATTTCCTACCTTAAGGCAAGGAAGATGATAGCCAAGGGCTATATTTATCACTTAGTTCGGGTTCATGACACCGAGGCAAAGTCGCCAACTTTCTAATCAGTTCCGGTAGTGAATGAATTTCCGGATGTGTTCCCGGAAGAGCTTCCAGGCCTTCCTCCCGAGCGGGAGATTGATTTTGCTATTGATGTGTTGCCGGACAGCAAGCCTATTTCTATTCCTCCGTATCAAATGGCTCCGGCAGAATTGAAAGAGCTAAAGGCACAGCTGAAAGATTTGCTTGAAAAGGGGTTTATTAGACCCAGTCTTGTTCGTGAGAAAGAAAGACGGATCCCTACGAATGTGCATCGATTATAGGCAATTGAACAAGGTGACGATAAAGAACAAATATCCTCTTCCGAGGATTGATGATTTATTTGATCAGCTACATGGTGCCAAGTGGTTTTCAAAAATAGACTTGAGATCGGGTTATCATCAAGTGAGAGTTAAAGAAGCGGATATTCCCAAAACAAGATTCAGAACGAGATATGGCCACTATGAATTTCGAGTGGTGTCGTTTGGGTTGACTAATGCTCCGGCCGTGTTTATGAATTCGATGAATAATGTATTCAGGCCACTCTTGGATTTATTCATGATAGTATTCATCGATGATATCTTGGTATACTCTCGCATAGAATCAGAACATGCAGATCATTTACATATCGTTCTTGGCATTCTTCGAGCCCGAGAGTTATATGCAAAATTTTCAAAGTGCGAGTTTTGGCTAAATTCTGTAACATTTCTGGGCCATGTTATTTCAGATGATGGCAGTCGAGTCGACACTCGGAAAATTGAAGTTGTGAAGACTTGGATTATTATAGAAGATTCGTAGAGGGCTTTTGATCTATTTCAGCCCCATTGACGAAGCTAACCCAGAAGTCGGCTAAATTTCAATGGAGCGATGTTTGTGAACGCAGCTTCCAGGAGTTGAAAGACAGATTGACCTCAGCTCCGATCTTAACACTTCCAGAAGGGTCAGATGGCTATGTTGTGTATTGTGACGCTTCCGGTGTGGGATTAGGATGCGTATTGATGCAGCATGGTAGAGTTATTGCTTATGCTTCAAGGAAATTGCGGAAACATGAACAGAACAACCCAACTCATGATCTTGAATTGGCCGCGGTTATTCATGCCTTAAAAATGTGGAGACATTACTTGTATGGTGTGCACGTTGATATCTATACAGATCACAAAAGTCTTCAGTACATTTTCAAGCAAAAGGAGTTGAACCTGCGGCAGAGGCGGTGGTTGGAATTGTTGAAAGATTATGATGTGAATATTTGGTACCACCCCGAAAAAGCGAATGTAGTAGCCGATACGCTTAGCCGCCGATCAATGGGCAGTTTATGCGAAGTTCCTCCGAAAAGGAAAGAGATGATTCATGAGCTCCGTCAACTAGCTAATCTTGGAGTGCGTGTAATTGATTCGGATAGTGCAAGGATTGGCATTAACGATCCTACAGTTTCATCTTTGAATATAGAAGTGAAAGAACAACAATATGAAGATCCTCAATTGTGTCATTACAGAGACACATCTCATGGAAAAGAGAAGTCTTCATTTGAAGTTTCTACGGATGGAATTCTTAGATACCGAGGTAGGTTATGTGTGCCGAACGTGGCAGAATTACGCCGACGAATTCTAGAAGAAGCACATTGTTCCCGGTATTCTATTCACCCAGGTGCAACCAAGATGTATCATGACCTTAAACAAATATATTGGTGGGACGGCATGAAGAGAGATATAGCAGAATTTGTAGCCCAATGTCCAAATTGCCAATAGGTAAAGATTGAACATCAAAAGCCAGGAGGCTTATTGCAAGCAATGGAAATCCCTACTTGGAAGTGGGAAGTAATCAACATGGATTTTATTGTGGGGTTACCTCGTTCCCGTGGCAAGTATGATTCTATATGGGTGATCGTGGATAGGTTGACGAAAGCAGCCCATTTTCTTCCAGTTAGAACCACGTACTCAACAGAAGACTATGCGAGGTTGTATCTCAAAGAAATTGTGCGACTCCATGGTAACCATTATCTATTATCACAGATAGAGGAGCACAGTTCACAGCTAAGTTCTGGAAGTCCTTTCAAGAAGGTCTAGGCACTCAAGTCAAGCTTAGCACGACATTTCATCCGCAGACCGATGGACAAGCCGAGCGCACTATTCAGACCTTGGAAGATATGCTACGAGCGTATGTACTGGATTTCGGTAGTAGTTGGGACGATCATTTGCCGCTAATCGAATTCACATACAACAATAGCTACCATTGCAGCATTCAAATGGCTCCATACGAAGCTCTATATGGGAGGAAATCTAGATCCCCAATCGAATGGTTTGAAATAGGAGAAGAATAGCTAGTAGGCCCCGAATTGATTCAGCAAGCGGTGGAAAAAGTTAAGGTGATCCGAGATCGATTGTTGACAGCCCAAAGTCGCCAAAAGTCTTATGCGGACAATCGCCGACGAGACTTGGAATTCCAGGTTGATGATTGGGTATTTTTGAAAGTGTCGCCAATGAAAGGGGTGATGAGATTTGGCAAGAGAGTGAAGTTAAGTCCTAGATATATTGGACCCTATAAAATTATCCGCAAGGTGGGTCATGTCGCCTATGAATTGGACTTGCCTTCGGAGCTTGAATCAGTCTATCCAGTCTTCCATGTTTCAATGTTCCGCAAGTGTGTTGGAGATCTCACAAAGATTGTCCCGATAGATGATGTGCAAGTAACAGAAAAGCTAACCTATGAAAAAGTGCCTATTGCTATTCTAGACAGGCAAGTGCGGAGACTTCGAAATAAAGGAGTAGCTTTAGTCAAAGTCTTGTGGCGAAACTACAACCGAAAAGAAATGACTTGGGAAGCGGAAGAGAGTATGAAGTCCAAGTACCCCTATTTATTCCAACCCCCAGGAGAGATTGAAGGTGAGACACTAACACTATGAGGTACGTATGCTTCCTTTCTATGCTTATGGGTCGTGTGTGGCTAATTTATGCGCTATTGTGTTGTGGCCCTATGAGGCAATGATGTTATGGGTTGTTGTGACAGGATGGTAGTGCCATATTACAGGGTCTGGCGAAATTTTTCTAGAATCCCCGATGACTTAACATTCGAGGACGAATGTTCCAAAAGGGGGGAAGAATGTTACACTTCGAAAATTTCCCCGTGAACGTACAATGAATAGACTAACGAAGAATACGAGTATACGATGTTTTAATCAGAAGGGAATAACGTTTGACGACCCGAAGTAAGATTTCAAAGGCAATGGGAATAAGACATAGGTTATGCTCCACAATGACTAATTATAGGTTTGGAAGACGTGAAAGTTGCAGATTTGCATTTCGGCCCAGTCGATCGTAAAATCAAATACGGACCGTAAAGTAGTTTACGGGCCGTAAATTGCCATGTCGGATTTCGACTCACAAAACTTTAATTTTCTGCCAAAGACTTGAATGGTTAAAAATGACTTGAAATACGGATCGTAAACTGAAATACGGCCCGTAAACTGAGTCGTAAACCACCATGTCCTCAGCCTACCTTTCTGGTTCTGATATGCTTAAATACGCCCGCAGAATACGGACCGTAAACTGGAATACGGACCGTAAACTGGGTTTACGACCACTGTACACTTCAACTACTGTTCATATCGAATCAGATTTTAAGTCATTAAAAAGGAGACCCAAGCTCATTAATTCATTTCATTCCCATGTTACTTCTCTCTAGAAACCTCTAGAATATTCTCCACTCTTCATCTACAAGAAAACAAAGGAAATCAAAGATCAATATCAAGAATCCAAGTGAATCAAGTGTATGAAACTCATCAAAGTTCATCCAAGTTAAGAAATTTCAAGAGAAGCAAACTAGGGTTTTGGTGCAAGAAGAGTAATACCACTCAAGGCTTGTTCCTACAACATCTAAGGTAAGTTTTATCGCATTTACATGTTATTTAGGGTATGGAAAAGTTGAAACACTTGGATTATAGAAGGATGTAAGAAATGGGTCATGAAAGTGTGAATAGTAGCATTGTTGAGTAAAGGTTGGAATTGAGCCATGATCACTGATAATTTGTGATTACAAAAAAAATGTTATGAATGACATTTAGAACATGGAATAAGTATCCTATGTGAGAAAATGCAACAATGAACCATGGCCATGATTATGGAGAAATTGAAGACAAATTGTGAAATACGGATATTGTAAATGAATGATGAGTGTTGTCTATCATATTGAGAATGTTGTTATGAACGCTTGAGAGTTGATATAGAATATGGGAAGAGTTGCATAAACGAAAGGAAATGTTGTCCAATTTTCTCTAGCGTTAGTAATCTGTTTTTATAATCGCTAGCTAATGTCGATACAAATTCTCTTGAAGGTAGAACGTACGCACTAAAGGAGAACAAGCAAGCGATAGATTAGTAAACGACAAAGGTATGTGAGGCTAGTCCTTTCTTTCTAATGGAATGAATCCTAAAGCATGACTTCCTATTTTCTTCATGAATTCCTACATTCCGGAAAGCTAAAAGTCTATATCCATGAATAGCTATACAAGATAAGAAATATGCTATGAGTCCTATAATGGTGATAATGAGTTAAAGTATAGAGATTCTAAAATGTATGATATGATGATCCTATAATGATAATGATGTTAATTATTGCTCACACTCACCTTATATGTTAGTTCCTTCAAGGTGAGGCAGAATGTCAAAGAATGCTGCATAATGAAATCGGGGGATCACGACCTTACGTCACCCCGATAAAGTGTAGTTGTTCTTGAGCCCTATGCATGTACTATGATAAACATATTATGATAAGTATATTATGATAAGCATACTATGATGAGCATATATGATGATGATATAACACCGCGCCTATATGGCCGGGCAGTCACCGCTAAGGCGGGCAGCTATACACCATGGCCAGACGGCATAGGCAGACACCACTAGTGGGTGAAATGAGATGATACCCCGGACGCGGGAGGCCTGGACACAGGCTAATGTTATGATTATCACACCGATCCGAAATGGACGGGCAGCTTACACATTACTACACCGTACCTATATGGACGGGCACCTTATACATTTATGCATATATGATATGACGATGAGTATGAATAAGACAACATGCATTATTTCTTTTATAATTGAAAGTCAGATACAGATGTTTCATATTAATATCTCCTTTATTTCATTGTTTATGCCTCTCATACTCAGTACAATGTTCATACTGACGTCCGTTTTCTTTGGTCGCTGTGTTCATGCCCACAGGTAGACAGGGAGGTGAGCTTGATCCTGAATTGTAGAAACTAGTAGCTGATTGAGAGCACTCAATTGTTCGGAGGTGCTTATGATGATTCTTTTGTGTATATTCGTGTATATGTATTTTGGGCATGACGGGGTCTTGTCCCGTCCTATGTCTAGCACTCCAGTAGAGGATCGTAGATACGTAGTGTGGGTTAGATGGTCTCACGAGAGGTTATTATGTATATATATTATTTTGATGGCCGAGAGGCATATGTATATAAAAGTATTTATGTTTCCATATGAAATATGATTTTCTTACAATTTGAGTATAAATTGATAAACGAGCATTAAATGAGTAAGATGAGTAGAAGAACGAGTGGTGCTCGGTGGCTAGCCCCGGGTACCCATCGCGGCCCCTAGCTGGGTCATGACAGTGTAGGCCTGGTGCCACTATTCATATGTGTTGAATCTACAGTTGATGTTGTTGTGATGAGAAATTAATATGATATTCTCGGTGAAATGGTGATACAAAATGATGATTTGAGCATTGATAAAAAAAGGGCAAGAAATACTGTTATGTATAGATATATGGAAAGGCACAAATGTGACCTAGATTATGGGCTCGTGGTCCGAGGTTCGTTCCGAAAACGAGAGATACATTGATATGGGCCGCGTCCGAGGTTCTTTCCGGAGCGGAGGTTTATGCTCGGGTCCGATGAGTATCCGGAGCGAGTGGTACATGGACACCATGGGTCCCCTGCAGGTCATGACTAGTGAGAAATTACATTAGCTAGCATATGTGTACAGTGAGTATGGTTATTATGGTAGACTTATTCCCGTTTATGCTTTTCGTTGATTTGATTCCTTGATATCTTTGGTGATTTGATTTGTGATTATCCTTGGTTGACCTATTATGGTTTATTGATTTCATGTTTGTTGGCTGGCTTGTTTATTCTATTGATTTTATGATATATGCATGATACTAATCTTAGTCGGCCTATGATATCTACCGGTACATAGTGTTTTTACTAATACTACCTTGCTGCATTCTTTTGAATGCAGATTGTGATACAGAGACTGCTACCTGTCCTCATATCTAGCATTGAGGCCGTTGCTGACAGATTTAGGGTGAGCTCCTATCCATGCCAGGCTGCCCGAAGATCTTCTTTTATGATGTCTACTTCTACTCCGGACATTTTGGTTATTTGTTAGATTGATTTAATTCCTTAGACATGTTTTATATTAGAGTCCTTGTGTGGTGACTTTCGGATTTTGGGGATTTGTAATAGTTAGGACTTTCGCATTTACATCATTGTTTTATGGCATGAATTATTTTTATTAACTTGTGCATGAATGAGTAATAACAAACTGAATTGGTTAATATAAAAACAGACTTGAATGAATAGATGACTTGTGTGTTGGTTCGCCCACTAGGAGTTAGTATGGGTGCTAGTCATAGTGGGTAGGGTCGTGACAAAAAGCGAGGTAATATTGTTATATGATTTGTCCATATTGATTGTCAGAGACTATATATATATCTTGTTCATGATAGTGTGGTAACTTACTTGTTGATGTTAGATACGAGGATAGTGCTCTATATGAATTGTGTAGTCTTTCATGATATTGTTGGCGTACCCATGCTTGGTACTTGTGATATTGATCTGATTATTAATGTTGACTCATATATGGCACGCATTCTCATCATTTATGATATAGTATTGGTACATTGATGATACTTGAGGAAACACTGTGATGAGATGGGCTTGGTTGGATGAGAGTGATGTGAGATTCAATATCCGATGGTTGTCCCGAAATCGTGATTGAGTGGTAGTGATTGTCGAGGTTTGGGCCGGAGCCGTGAGGTACATGGACTCCGTGGGTCCCCTATGGGATGTGCTGATGAAAATCCTCCGTGGGCAAACATTCGGAGTCTCGTTCGTCCGTTGGGTAACGATCCAAAACGGGTGGTACATTAGACTTCACGAGTCCCCATGGGTTGTGCTACCGAGACGTCGATACTTCTGTCCGAAGTGCATATGTACACAACATTGCATTGCATATACATTTCATACATTATTGCATTTCATTTCATTTGGTTTCTATTGTGATGTACTTGTGTTATATGGACTTGGATTTAGTATATTGAGACTTGAAATAATTTGGCTAAGTGCTATAACCATAGGCTGTGATCTTGGATTACCTTTGTTGACTGTTGTTGGTCCAGTTGTATGTGTTGGTTTCCTAAATCAGGTAAGTACTGATTATCGAAATGACGAGTAAACTTCGATATGAAGATTGAATAGTGTGATGATACTTGATTTGTGATACTTATGTGAAAGTGTATAGTGAGCGAGATAAAAGAATGCATAAGGTAGGTTGGGAAATGGGTTCATTAAGGAAGAGTTAATGAATTTAAGAATCTTGATGTTATGTCGAGCGGTAGGTAATGTACGTTATTGATCTAGTTTACTTATCATGCTTATCTGTGAACTCTTTTTCTGATATGTGCATCTAACCATTGTCAGCCTATGATGCTTACTCAGTACGTGCTGATTGTACTGATACTACTCTTGCTACATCCCTTTCGGGGTGTAGAGTGTTTCGGGTGACAGATTACTGAAATGTTCGGAAGATGCACTGTTCCCATCTCGAAGGCCTCCATCCCTTTCATTCTGTGATGAAGGGTGGGCCTTAGAGTTATTATTGTGTTCCGAATCCACTTTAGTCGCTCTTGCACTAGTCTAGGCCAAGTCATGGGAATAGAAATGAGTTATTGTATTTATTTAATTGTTGTAATCACTTCCGCTATTTGGGTTAATATATTGTTATGATTTCCGCTGTTATTTATTCATATCTTGGAACAAATTGAACTTTGTTCTTACTTGAAATTGTTTTATTTTGATTGAGGGTTCACCTACCGAGGTAGGAATGGTAGGTGCTCGCACGATCCTAAATTGGGTCGTGACAAGTTGGTATAAGAGCCTAGATTACCAGTCTCGCAAGTACAAGAGCAATGTCTAGTAGAGTCTCGCGGAATGGTACATAGTCGTCCGTGCCCATCCACGGGAGGCTATAGAGCATTTAGGAAAATTTCTTTCTTTTAAATCGTGCTACTTCGGTCAAATTGGTATATTGGTGTGTCCAATTGGTATCTAAGCGCGCAACTATGTCATGTTATAGATCAGACCTAGTTTGTATGGGAAATGTTCGATTTAATTTTTAGTTGCGAAAGTGGTTCGAGCATGGTGTTGATGCTACTATCCAGTTATTGCGTTTCAACGGTAAGTCTACCATTATGGCATTGCCGCTGCAGCGGTTATTCCACCAATGTAGCGGTAGCCTCTGTTCCTTCTTGACCGCTCCTGCGGCACCCCTTCCGCCGAAGCGGGACCGCTATGGCGGTCTGAGAGACTCCAGAAGTAGAAGTCTAGAGTCAGAGACCTGAACTCCCTCCTTGTTTTCAGCTTAATTCCCCTGTTCGTATTCTTCAGCAAAAACCAAATGAATCAACAATAATTTCAAACCAATGATGATATAAAGACAAGCCCGACAAGGGAAAAGCTCATTCAAGTCAATAATACAAACCCAATTACGAGCACCAAAACAAGAAACTAGATAATCCAACATTCAAACAAGAAGTATCCAAATCCAAAATAAGGCTAACCAAGACGAAAACAAAATTATCCCAAAGAGATCTAAGAAAAACCAAACAAATCAAATATAAATTGTTTCAATAGCAAAGCTCGACATGGGCAACCACAACACAATCATAAAAAGGGGAAGGGGAGTCCCTCCCCCTTAATCTGCAGCCGGAGAAATGTAGACGGTCTACAAGGTAGAGAGTGATTCACTCATCCCTTTCTATGCCTCTAGATAGCCCTCCATCTCCTCTCTGATAAAGCAACCCACGCCAATACTGGAAGAACCCACCTCTACCGAAGGCCTCGGCATATGATGAAACATCGACATCATCTCGTCATAGCGAGCATTAATGTGCTCAAACGGGCCTTGAGCAGGGACAGCTCCAACTCTAGCCCCCATCTCCACCTCCATCCGCACTGGCACTAGCACTCGTCCCCTAACCAGTCTTCCTCTTCTTGCGGTGGACGGAAGTACCATTACTAGCGACCCGTAATGGATGGAAATCAGCATCAGAATCAACCATGTTGTCCTCAGGCCTCCTGTGGACCCCCCTCTTGCACAACGAAGAGACCAATCAGGGGAACATCAAACTCGATGCCCCAAACCTTGTAAAATCCTTCCATTCTTCGATCACCTGCGAATCTAAATTCACAGGCCCATCATCTAGAATGCAAGCAATTAGAAGACTCCTGGGATAGGTCACAGAGGTGATATTTCTCTAGGGACAGACCCGGTGGGAGATGATGTTCAGCCACCTTCTAGCCTCAGCAGTAAATTTATCGCTCATTATCCCCACCCAAGACCGACCCCAAGTGATAAAAGATCTATCCTCCTCAGCCACTAACTTAGACACCAGCCACTCATCATTGTCAGTAGTATTTTTGGCATCCAAATACACCACCGAATGATTCTCCACTTTGTGCACCCGATTTATCTCCCTAGCCCTCACTTTCACGGGGACCCCTCGAATCACAATCCTCGGATCATGAGAATCCCAATCGATGGTAAGCAATATGGCATAAAATTTCCTTACCCAACTCTTATTGCATCGCCCGAGATCCTTGACAAAACACATCCACTTTATCGCTTCCAACCTCTCTAGGAACTCAGGAGCACATTTCTTTTCATTAGTCATGTCAAAACCCCTCTCCAACAGTAATGGCATGCTCCTCTGCTCCAAGAAACGACGTTCGCATTGGGGACTGATGAAGATTTGATAGACGGGTAGTTGCTCCTCTCGTTGTTCCTGTTATTTGGCTTCTTGATTTTCGGCTATGGTACCTATGAGGAACAATAGATTATGACAATTCATATACCATATTTAAGGAATCAAAAGTTTACATTCGACGCTCAAATTTCAGCGAATCAATTGTTAAAGGTTCTGGTGGCAGTATTTGTGCAGGGCCGCTATGGCAGTCAGTCAGACTACTGCAGCGCAGCCGCTATAGCCCGAATGGAGACCGCTCCCAAGTCCCTTACCATCTCTCCCCAACTGCTTCAGCGACCCTTCAGGCGCTAATGTGAGGCTGTCCTAGCGGTCCCTTGACCGCTGAAGCGGGATTGGCTTCTCTAACAGGCCCGATTTTTCCCATCAACCCAAGGCCTCAAAAACTTATCTTTATGAACAGATCGAGCTAATATCAAGCATGCAAGATGTTTGCAACCCTTAGAACATAATTTCTAGTAATGACAACCCCAAAAATTTTGAGGGAAGCCAACACCCTCTTTCAAAACGAAAATCCCTTACTATGTACAAGTTTTTAAGTCCAAATCTGTGCATTAACTATGCAATATTTGATGTATAGATTATTATAACGCTAGACAAGTTGCGTAATCCAGTTTATCAGCACCCATTAAGTCCATAAACCAAAACCTAAAAAAATCCCAATTTTTGTGCTACAATCCCGTTTATTGAAGCATGGAAACTTAGAAATTCAGTTTCATTACCCTATTACGAGTAGATAAGAGTGATTTATTACCTTATGATTGGAGATCCGGGTGTGGTTGGTGTTGATTGTAAATGGCCTTTGAATGTCCCTTTCCTTCCTTGAAGAGCAAATTGTTGTGGTGTGAGGTTGGGTTTTAGGTGTAGATTTAAGTGTGGCTATTACAGAAACTTTACTTGTATTTAAGAGGGAATTGGGAAGTTGTAGTGGGGGTATAAGATAGAGAGGCGGTCGGGGTTTGGGGGGAATGTATTTGGGGGAATGGGGAAGGTGAAAAGGGGTAAGGCCTTTTATTTTTCTAAAATTTCGTTGACCGCTCCAGCAGTTGCCCGACCGCTTTCGCGATGACGCTACAGCGTTACCCCTGGCCGTTGAAGCGATCCCTAGTGATTGTTGTTCCCAATGATTTATTTCATTTGATTGTGATCCGAGTTTGAAGCCTTACCCATTCATTCCCCTGCAGAGCTACGATTGTAATTCCATCTGACTCATCTGAGTTATTACCCTTGAGATTCCTTCGTGAAAGCTAGCAGTCAAGCCATTGTTAATTGTATACCAAACAAAAACAACAACAACATACCCAGTGAAATCCCATAATGTGGGTTTGGGAAGGGTAAAGTGTATGTAGATGTTATCCCTATCTCGGAAGATAGGGAGGTTGTTTCCGGAAGATCCTCGGCTCAAGAGAAAACACGACGAGAAAAGGTCAGATAAGCACACGCAGTTCAAAGCAAAATGAAAATGAAACTAAAGAAAGCGAAAAAGTCATGATAGAGCAGTCTGAGAAAAGGAAGCAGTAGGTACCATAGATAAATAAGATAATCAAAGTACAAGAAATAACATATAACAGCAAAGATCAAAGGACAATAGACTATAGATCAAAACTGTGACTACCTACTAGCCTTATACCCTAATCTGAGTCCTCCAAAACCTCGTATCTAAGGTCATGTCCTCGGTAAGCTGGAACTGCACCATGTCCTGTCTAAGCACCTCTCTCTAATACTTCTCGGGCCTACCTCTACCTCTTGTGAAACCATCCATAGCTAACCTCTTACACCTCCGCACTGGGGCGTCTTTGTCTCTCCTCCTCACATGCCTAAACCATCTCAGTCTCGCTATCCGCATCTTGTCCTCCACTGATCACTGATGCCGCTCCCACCATATTTCGGATATCTTCATTACTAATCCTATCTAGCCTGGTGTTCCTACACATCCATCACAATATTCTTATTTCTACAACTTTCATCTTTTGGACGTGAGAGTTCTTGATTGCCCAACACTCTGCCCCATACAACAAAGTCGGTCTCACAACCACTTTGTAGAACCTGCCTTTAAGTTTTGGTGGGACCTTCCAATCATATAGCACTCCTAAAGAGAGCCTCCATTTCATCCACCCTACACCAATATGATGTGAGACATCACCGTTAATATCCCCATTTTCTTGTATAATAAACCCAAGATATTTGAAAATTCTTTTCTTTTGGATGGCCTGAGTACCAAGCCTCACTTCCACGCCAGCCACATATGCCACGTCACTGAACTTACACTCTATATACTCTGTCTTGGTCCTACTCAACTTGAACCCTTTAGACTCCAGAGTTTGTCTCCAAACCGCCAACTTACTGTTCACTCCGCTGCGTGTCTTATCAATCAAGACTATGTCATCCACAAATAACATACACCATGGCACCTCACCTTGAATTTTTCGTGTCAAACAATCCATCACTAAGGCAAACAGAAATGGGATAAAAGCTGATCCCTGGTGCAACCCCATCTCCACTGGAAAGTGCTCCGAGTCTCCTCCCACTGTCTTTACACTAGTCTTGGCTCCCTCATACATGTCCTTGATCACCCTAATGTACGCTACATGTATACCTCTATCCTCCAAGCATCTCCATAAAACCTCTCCTGGCACTTTGTCGTAAGCCTTATCTAGATCGATGAAAACCATGTGCCAGTCCTTTTTCCTCTCCCTATACTGCTCTACCAGTCTCCTCACAAGATGAATGACTTTTGTAGTCGAGCTCCCTGACACTAATCCAAATTGGTTATCTGAAATGGACACGCCTTTTCTCACCCTCATCTCCACCACCCTTTCCCACACTTTCATAGTGTGTCTTAGTAACTTGATCCCTCTATAGTTGCTGTAACTTTGAATATCACCCTTGTTCTTGTAAAAAGGAACCATCATACTCAACCTCCATTCCTCAGGCATCTTCGCCGTCTTAAAAAAAAACATTAAACAACCCAGTCAACTACTCCAAACCTGCCCTGCCCGCACTCTTCCAAAACACCCCAGGGATCTGGTTAGGCCCGGTAGCACTTTCCCTGCGTATCCTACAAACAGTACCCTTAACCTACTCTACCTTTATACTCCTACAATACCCAAAATCGCGATGCCTCTCAGAGTAATCCAAATCTCCCATCACAATGTTTCTGTCACCTTCCTCGTTCACGAGTTTATGGATGTTGGATTGACATATCCGTTAATGCGAGCTTCCTCCACCAATTCTTTTCCATCATCTTCCTTGACGCACTTTACTTGATCCAAGTCTCGTGCCTTTCTCTCCCTTGCCTTGGCTAGCCCGAACAACTTCTTATCCCCGCCTTTGTCTTCTAGTTCTGCATATAAGCGTTGAAAAGCTGTCGTTTTTGCCGCCAA
The DNA here is from genome assembly GCF_019175385.1 of Lycium barbarum. Classification (NCBI taxonomy): domain Eukaryota; kingdom Viridiplantae; phylum Streptophyta; class Magnoliopsida; order Solanales; family Solanaceae; genus Lycium; species Lycium barbarum. The sequence continues at coordinate 50,534,083 of NC_083339.1, read as the reverse complement.
AACTGCCAACTTTGCTTCCTTTCTCACAGTCTTATACCTTTCCCTATTCACCCGCTTCTTCTCATTTCCCACCACTACGACCTCTCGAGTATCCCAGAACATCTATAGATGCTTCCCTAATGTAGCTCACCGTCCTATCCCACATACTACTTGCGTCACCGTACTCTCCCAAGCCCCCATAGCCATCAATTTCTCCCTCATCTCCTGGGCACTCGACAAAGTCAGACTTCCCCACCTGATCGTTGGCCGGTCATCGATGACTCTCATTTTCTTCTTCCTCATAATCTCCAAATACATCACCAAGAGCTTATGCTGGGTCATAAGGTTTTGATAACCTGTTCTGATAATTTTATACAGTTAGAATTTAAACCGTACGTGATAACATGTTCTGATAGGTCTAGACGGGAGAGGTAACATAACGTTTGTGACGAGGTAAGTTGTTCCAAATCAACTCTACCAAGTTCCATTCATGGGCTTACTTCCCCATGCGTCTTGGTTCACCTTTTCCATTCGAGGACGAACGGTTGTTTAATTGGTATCTAATGTAATGAACCATTTAGTCATTACCATAAAATTCTGAAATATTCGTAACCTTGACATCCTGGACCTTTTCAGTTCGCTAAGTATTTCCAGCAGACATCTAGCCTAGCGTGACCCGTTGTAGGGATAGGAATTGAAATATCAAAATCTGGGTCGGGGACCCAGTCAGGCCGCCCCAGCGCTGGTGTCACGACCCATGTTACCGATCGTGCGAGCACCTACCTTATTATCACTAGTAGGTGAACCCTTACCCGTTAACCTATTAATCAGTGGCAAATTTTAACTTCTTTAATCATTTATACTCAAACAATCAATGATTATGTGAATGAATAAATAAATAAAACAATTCATAATTAATAGATAATATAAGTGTGGAAGTCTTAACTATTACACCCCCAAGATCTGAAAGTCATCGTACAAGGACTCTAACCAACAATGTCTAAAGAATGAAATATAACCCAAATATAATAACAAATAATGTCTGGAATGAAAGTAGACCTCTGAAAGGAGAGATCCTCAGGTCGCATGGCATGGAGAGAACCTCACCCTCGGATCCGTTCAAGATAACTAGCTTCAAGCTAGAGATGGGGTCTGGATGAAATCTCTGAAACACAATCTTCACTCAAAAAGTTTCACGACCCAAACCGATGGGCCGTAACAAATGCCCGACCACTACTGGCCAAGCATTCCTGGGCTTGCATTTACTTCTCACTGACTATCCTGGGCCCATATACAATTTGTAACTGTGCTATACTGTCTCCTGAACAATAAACATAAAAGACACCATACCGGCAACTCACGGCCAACGCATACATATAAACATAAACACTGAGAATAACAGCGTGAGCCGATTTGGCCGCCACACATATATACTGTACAACAAAATAAGGGCTGACGGGGCTGCATAACAACACGACTACATATCACTGTATACAGACCTCTATGGAGTACAAACTATAGAAATGACAGGACAAGGCCCTGCCGTACCCATATATGTACGTTATCGAATAGCATACCAAAAGGACTGTAGCTCCGGATCAAAGGAGCGTACTGTCTGCTGCTGAGGAGAGGTCCTACTGCGATGGATCGTCCGACTAGCTACTTGATCCTGCGGGCATGAATGCAGCGTCCAATAGAAGGGACGTCAGTACGAGTAATGTACCGAGTATGTAAGGCATGAATAGTAACATAGTAAGGGATGTAAAGTATGAATAATAGCAGAAAGGAAATATAGGGCATATCGTAAGATAAAAGAATAACCTGTACATATGAGTGCCTCTTAGGGCGGATGCCATGCATGCTTAGCTTTCTTTGAAAAACATTTCTTGTTCATATATACAAAAAATAGAACATATCATGTAGCCGAGGCGTCGACTCCGATCCATTTAGCCACATATGTCCAGCGTCCGGGCATCCCGCGTCCGGGATGATATCATGTCATATAATACCAACTGATCAGGTGGATACGCGTCTATAGCGCTCTGGCCCTCTTTCCCATATTCATATACATGTATCATGTTCATGCATCATATACATATATCATGTTCATGTATCATATACATATATCATGTAAGCAACATGCAGGACAGCCCAAGGAAAGTAGTGTCTCTGTCGGAGTGACATAAGGTCGGCAAACTCCGATTATATTATGGAATAATCATCATCGCTCAATCTCACCTTGAAGGAACAATTATTTTAAGGTGAGACTATCAATGAAGAATAACATCAAGAGAAAACATAGAATAAGGTCATAAATCTCATAAGGCGTCAATTCGTACAGTTTGAAGTCTTTAGAAAATAGAGTCATTACCAAGGAATATAATTGAGGATCAAGAAATCGCTCAATATTCTCATATTCATATTAAATCCACAACTTGAGACTTCCAAATCATGAAACCATTCTCATCATAATCATCATAGACATCTTCTCATCTTTGACATCATCGTTGTCATTACAAACACATGTCCGTCGTTATAGTCATAAAAGCTTACAAAATCATAAACCTTTGTTTTGGAAAGATACGAACATTTTGGAAACATTTACGGGTTATCAAGAAGGGAATCATGCCTTGGAATCTTAGACTTTTAACTTTTGATTACAAGGAAGATATGGAAAAATTTATGAAATCATAACATAGGAATCATCCTTTGAAAGAAAGGGACGAGCCTTAACATACCTGTTCCACCTCCTATTAGCTACACCTATTTGTCCAAGCTCGCAAGTCTACATTTAAGAGGATTTACACAATCGTAGACTCATCGTTATACGCTTGTCTTAGTCCTTCAAATAAATCCATTTATAATCTGTCGAAATTCGGGCAGCACCTCCCCTATTCATGTGCCTAGCCCGAAATCACAATACCAACAAAAAAACAACTACAACAGCACCAACATCAACAACATCATCATCAATACCAAAATATTCCATAAAACATCCCACTCGATGTTTGTCCAATTTCTCAACCAACAACTTTATTATACAACCATTTCATCACTCTATCTTCGTAAATAAACCAAAAGTAATATTAATAAGGAGAGATTCATACCTTATTTTTGTTAAAACAGCGATATCTTTAATATCCACCTTGAATCCACCGCAAAACCATACTAGAATCACATCTATGCATTTATCCGAGCTTCGATTAATACTCCGTCACTTGAAAATTGCTTATTTTTTGTTTCCCTCTCTCTCGCTCTCTTGAATTTTCTGGGCAAAATCTGTAGCAGCACTGTAGCTCGCGATTCTGCTCTGTCAGCTGAACTTGTAACGTCCATAATTCTCTACTCCAATGTCCTATCGATGAGCGGTTTGTTGCGTTGGAAACTAGACTCGACGAAATTCATTTTCGGCTTTTGTTTCACCTTAAAAACTTCATATGCTAAGAGATATTCACCCCCCAAGTTGGACCAAAATGTTCACACAAAACATTACCCATCCTTTCTCCAAAGTCGTACTACTCCATTTCCTCCACTCATTTCCTTATAAAACCTTCCGGTATACCTTATATACATCCTTCACTCATTAAATAAACTTAATAATGCTTGCTCCTTATATTCCAAAGTGGTTTTACTTAACCCTAACTCAACGTACTTATGTTTCAAATTTGATAAGTGCTCTTTGAAGATACGGGGTGTAACATCCTTCCCCCCTTAAAAATATTCGTCTTCGAATGTTGCAGTATTGCCAACCCACGACACCATATTTGATTCGTTAGAACAAATATTTTTTTTCCTTTAGGGTCCAATTACAATTTGCTTAAACTATAACTTGGGTCAGTCTCTTCTCATTCTTTCTTAGCTCTTTTATTGCCTTCAGTCATCTTCTTTCACTTCTTTGTCCTTATGTACATGTACATTATGGTAGTCTTGAATTGCCATGCCAAAGCTTTTCCATGTTGGCTTTTCGGTGTGTCTTTCTTACAATTGTAGTTGGGCATAACTTCACGTTGACGGTTCATATAATTCCATAGCATATGCTCTCATGTTCAGTATAATTAGTGGTCCATGAACTGTTTTCCAATATCCGATGAACTCTTTTATTTCCATTCATAGGAGCAGTGTTCTTTCTTTCCTTAAAAAATTTCCAAACTACCAATCGTTGTTCCTTTTATTATAGTTGCCATTGTCATCCCAAGCGTTCTTTGGGTTCGCCATCCTCTCTAACACCCTTTTTAAATTTAGCTTGGAGACCTTTCTTGATCTTTTCATTACCCTTTAGGGCATGTCACTGCATACTTAGGTACGGAACAATTTTGGCCCGATACGAGAGATTCAAATCATGGTCTAAAAATATCGTAATTCATTTTGGCGTAAAGTGCTCTCTTGAGTTATCTACCATACTTTCTCCCTATGTCTGCCTTATGGTACACTTATTGTCAATTCATTTCTACTTAGTTCCGTTACCATCCCGATATGCCAATACGCCTCGAACTCTGGCCCTGAGCTAATAAATCTGCTTTTCTGGGGCTTGAAACGTCATAACTCCTTTCAAGTCTAGTATGTTCTTACCCCCTTATTAAGGAGGTCCTTAAACACCCATAGCCTTCGATTAACCGTCGTCTTCGATAATTATCTGCCGTCCTTCATGATCTTCTTAGGGCCGGGGTTCCGTCATCGTATGGTCTGACTTGTCTATCTTCTTGCTAGTTACAGTCTTGTATCTAATCGAAATACTTATAAGGGTTAGATCCAATTTCGATGCCTTCTTTTCCGTATTTTTACGCCTCTGTTTTTTTTATGACTAACAATTTTCCGGACCCGCAAGTTAATGGGGACATCGAGATTCACCACGTCCTTTATGAAGTCTTCGATTATACCTTACTCCACGTTTTTCTATTCCCGACATTGCTTATAACATATCTAGAATTCTTCTTATCTTGAGTTCTTCTTCCATTTATGTCTATAACATCATTTCATTCATTTGTTTTTCAACATTTCCATACTCTTCTATCCACTACTAGGCCTTTCGCCCGCTTAGCACACTTACTCATAATCCTTCTTAACTACGCGTTTATGTCGCAGCTGTGCCTCCAAGTTTTTCGAGCGTCCTGCTACTTTTGCTTTTAGCACAAAATTCTTACAGTTTACACTCTCTCTATCCTCGTTCATTGAACCTTTATCTATCTTTATGATGCTACGGCCGGGTAGTCTTCCATGCACGTTCCTGACATTTCCTCTATGATCGAATCTTTCTGTCTTCACATAAATTCTTATTCCATGTCATTAATTTTCTAATCAATTGTGTCGACTCATCATCCTCGTTCTTTCCTCGATAAGTAATCGGTTTCCTACTGCCAACTCGTTAAAGTATCCTTCTTACTCCTATGGTTAAAGATTTCCAGTTAATTTACTCCTAAATGCTCTACTCTTCCTTCGACCAACCCATTAGTATACCTTTCCTACTTTTATCCTTAACCTTTCTTGGGTTTTTTCCTCCTCGAGCACCTTTCTTCTCTTGTTATTTATGGTATCGGCTCTGAAGTTCGTGAAATATTCCTTTAAACGTGCAAATCCGTTCTATTCTTAAGTCATCCCTTTAAGAGAACTCCTCCATGTCCGAGGCCACCATGTCAATATGACTACCCATTTCTCCTCTTATATACCTCTCAAGAGTTGAAAATCTCTTAGCATCGTTGCAAGGCTTAATCATTCTTTCTCTTAATTCACATTCCTTGTCGTGGCCACTATCCCTTTGGCCCCACTTATCGAATTCGATTCTCGAACCCCACCATTCCTCTTTTGTTCTATACTACCACACTTTATCCCTTTCACATGCCTACCTTTGAATGTTTACCCAAATAGTCTCGCGCTTTGCCCGTCGTCTCTCTCGGAGGTTTCGCTCACTCATGTTTCTTACTTTTTACTTTTTCAACACTTTGATCTCCTTACCTTCCATATTTTAACTTTCTTTCTTTTCCAGATGTCATTACATTAAAGCTCTCCAAGCCTAACTTGTAGTGAAAATAGCATCAGCTTACCTGGTAACGTTCTTTTGTCACTTGAACTTTATTACCCTGTTCGATTAATGCCTTCAAGATACCGCAACTCCAGTTGCTGGGATACACATACCGGCTGATACAGCCATAAATGGGATATGATATGCATACATATGTACATTTTCTAACGCCTCGCTTGCAAGGTATTTCCAAACGCTACTTAAACTCATCCTAATTCTGGAGCTATGATGCATCTTCTTTCTCTTCACCGATCTAGTCTGCCTCGGCCTACGCGACCTCTTAAGGTATCCAACCACTCCGCACACTCTAATTTCCCTTAGGCTACTCTAGCTTCTCATTTATGTCTTATGTCTAAATTTATAGGACTTTTAGTACACTTCCCAGAGGGTCACCCATCCTAGTATTTCTCTCACCCCAGCACGCTTAACCTCGAAAGTCAGATGAAATCCGGTGCGTTAATGCTGGTATGATCGGATATACCTAACCGCATGACTTTCACCACAAAATATAGAGCAAGTTGAAGTCTTAACAGATTCCAAAACATTCTCGTAACACATCTCCCTCCGAATTAGAAAGGTCTCTCACTCTTCCCACTACACAATTACTATTTTGGCCTTTTTAATTCTGAATATTCACCTTTCATCTGTATATATATGACTACTTTCCGTCCTATATTTCCAGATTCCCAATGGTAGCGAAAACACCTTAGTCGCCGTTACTTGTAAATACTTGGTGATTGGCCCTTGGATTTTCGCTCGCCGCTATTGAATAATAATCTACAGCAAATGCACATACATAGGAAATTCCAATAAGGACTCATACACCTGTTCCCAATCGGTCTCTGGTCTGATCTGGTGGACTATAAGGTGAAGTGTGTTCTTCATCAAGATTTTCCCACCATCGGCACCATCTACTCATTTGGCCTTCATCATCTCTCTCATCCGAGTCTGAGGGATATAAATAACCAGGCAACTCCTGGTTTACCGACGACCAGGATAGAGGGGTAGAGTAATCCGTAACACTTATCGGGGAGGCTGTTCTGATGTAGTGCTCTGCCATAGGAGCAGCTGGCACGGCCTCGGGATTCTCCTCTTCCGGTGTCCCAGAAGAATACTCGGACGGATCTGTATCATAGCTGTCCTCTGGGGGGTCCTCCTCCCTGGGAGTCAAGCACTCTGGGGGATCATCACTGGGTCCTCCGAGGGATCAGTCTCAATAAAATAACTGAGGCTCCTTCTGCTCGGTCCTGGATCCTGGGGTCCTGGAGAAACTCTAGGGGCCTTCTTAGCACCCCCCACTATCTAAAGCTGATCTCTTCATTTCTCGTCAGTCTACGCCTACCTACAGGAAAAGAGGTCAGAAGCAATCTTTCCTAGACTCTGGCTCTATCGCACAATCTAAGATAGAAGGGAAGGTCAATGATTCCTAAATGCCCTGCAGCCTCCTGTTTATAAGTGTAGCTAGCTTCACACCCATAAACAGGACTCTACCGGACACGGTCTGTAGACAATCCCTAGGACGAACTGCTCTGATACCACTTTTGTCACGACCCAAACCGATGGGCCGTAACAAATGCCCGACCACTACTGGCCAAGCATTCCTGTGCTTGCATTTACTTCTCACTGACTATCCTGGGCCCATATACAATCTGTAACTGTGCAATACTGTCTCCCGAACAATAAACATAAAAGACACCGCACCGGCAACTCACGGCCAACGCATACATATAAACAAAAACACTGACAATAACAGCGTGAGCCGATTTGGCCGCCACACACATATACTGTACAACAAAATAAGTGCTGACAGGGCTGCATAACAACACGACTACACATCGCTGTCTACAGACCTCTATGGAGTACAAACTATAGAAATGACAGGACAAGGCCCTGCAGTACACATATATGTACGTAACCGAATAGCATACCAAAAGGACTGTAGCTCCGGATCAATGGAGCGTACTGTGTGCTGCTGAGAAGAGGTCCTACTGCGATGGATCGTCCGACTGGCTACATTATCCTGCGGGCATGAACTCAGCGTCCACAAAAAGGGACGTCAGTGCGAGTAATGTACCGAGTATGTAAGGCATGAATAGTAACATAGTAAGGGATGTAAAGTATGAATAATAATAAAATGGAAATATAGGGCATATCATAAGATAAAAGAATAACCTGTACATATGAGTGCCTCTTAGGGCGGATGCCATGCATGCTTAGCTTTCTTTGACAAACATTTCTTGTTCATATATAGAGAAAATAGAACATATCATGTTCCCAAGGCATCGGCTCCGATCCATTTAGCCATATATGTCCCACTTCCGGGCATCCTGCGTCCGGGATGATATCATGTCATATAATACCAACTGTCAGGTGGATACGCGTCTATAGCGCTCCGTCCCTTTTTCCCATATTCATATACATGTATCATGTTCATGCATCATGTACATATATCATGTTCATGTATCATATACATATATCATGTAAGCAGCATGCAGGAGAGCCCAAGGAAAGTTATGTCTCTATCGGAGTGACGTAAGGTCGGCAAACTCCGATTATATTATGGAATAATCATCATCGCTCTATCTCACCTTGAAGGAACAATTATTTTAAGGTGAGACTATCAATGAAGAATAACATTAAGAGAAAACATAGAATAAGTTCATAAATCTCATAAGGCGTCAATTCGTACACTTTGAAGTCTTTAGAAAATAGAGTCATTACCAAGGAATATAATTGAGGATCAAGAAATCGCTCAATATTCTCATATTCATATTAAATCCACAACTTGAGACTTCCAAATCATGAAGCCATTCTCATCATAATCATCATAGACATCTTCTCATCCTTGATATCATCGTTTTCATTACAAACACATGTCCGTCGTTATAGTCATAAAAGCTTACAAAATCATAAACCTTTGTTTTGGAAAGATACGGACATTTTGGAAAACATTTACGGGTTATCAGGAAGGGAATCATGCCTTGGAATCTTAGACTTTTAACTTTTGATTACAAGGAAGATATGGAAACATTTATGAAATCATAACATAGGAATCATGCCTTTGAAAGAAAGGGACGAGCCTTAACATACCTGTTCCACCTCCTATTAGCTACGCCTATTTTTCCAAGCTCGTAAGTCTACATTTAAGCGGATTTACACAATCGCTAGACACATCGTTATACGCTTGTCTTAGTCCTTCAAATAAATCCATTTATAATCTGTCGAAATTCGGGCAGCACCTCCCCTGTTCATATGCCTAGCCCGAAATCACAATACCAACAAAACAACAACTACAACAGCACCAACATCAACACATTATCATCAATACCAAAATATTCCATAAAACATCCCACGCGATGTTTGTTCAATTTCTCAACTAACAACTTTATTATACAACCATTTCATCACTCTATCTTCGTAACTAAACCAAAAGTAATATTAATAAGGAGAGATTCATACCTTATTTTTGTTAAAACAGCGATATCTTTAATATCCACCTTGAATCTACCGCAAAACCATTCTAGAATCACATCTATGCGTTTATCCGAGCTTCGATTAATACTCCGTCACTTGAAAATTGCTTACTTTTTGTTTCCCTGTCTCTCTCTCTCAAATTTCTAGAATTTTTGGGGAAAAATCTGGTGAAAAAGAGGGTTCTTACCCTTTTTTATAAGGGTCAAATCCGGGTCGGGTGCTGTAGCATTTTACTGTAGCACGCGATTCTGCTCTGTCAGCTGAACTTGTAACGTCCATAATTCTCTACTCCGATGTCCTATCGACGAGCGGTTTGTTGCGTTGGAAACTAGACTCGACGAAATTCATTTTAGGATTTTGTTTTACCTTAAAAAACTTCATATGCTAAGAGATATTCGCCATCCAATTTGGACCAAAATTTTCACACAAAACATTACCCATCCTTTCTCCAAAGTCGTACTACTCCATTTCCTCCACTCATTTCCTTATAAAACCTTCCGGTATACCTTATATACATCCTTCACTCATTAAATATACTTAATAATGCTTGCTCCTTATATTCCAAAGTAGTTTTACTTAACCCTAACTCAACGTGCTTAAGTTTCAAATTTGATAAGTGCTCTTTGAAGATACGGGGTGTAACATCATTCCCCCCTTAAAAACATTCTGTCACAACCCAACCTAGGGCCATGACGAGTGACCGAGCTTAACCTGCCTGACCACCCAACTTATGTTACCCGTACTCAAACATGGCATTCAATAGGGTTTATTTGACTATGTTCGAAAGCTGTAAATAGAATACCAAAGTCGACCTGTAACCCAAAACATCTCAAAACATATTTATATATACGTAACGTGTCGCAATGCAAGCCAACGAGGCTGCCGATACATCTGTACAACAAAATAATGGCCGGCAAGGCCAAACAGTATCCATGACACCCACGCTATTCGCAGACTACTAGAAGAGTATGTCCGTGCATAAGTGACGGGACAGGGCCCCGTCATGCCCATAATATATACACAGAAAATTATACCAAAACAGGAACAGTCTCCGAAGCAAGTGGAGCTGTCTGACTCTCAATGCTGACTCCTCCGAGGTAGCTGGACTGTCGAACCGCATCCCTAAACCTGCGGGCATGAAACACAGCCCCCCGAAGAAAGGGGGTCAGTACGGAATATATACTGAATATGTAAGGAAGTACTGAATCGTAAAACAAGGAAAAGCGCAACGGTAAGCAAGTTTAGAAAGCAACCCGGGAGTAACCTGGAACAACATTTTGAACCATGTCATGTGGTCCCTTACACAAATCCTAGCATACACAATATAAATATAGAATCCTACTCATAGCCGCTTCCGGTTAATAACACAATAGTCCCTTCGGACAGCCGCTTCCGGCGTAGTCATGATGGCCCCTTCAGGCAGCCGCTTCCGGCTTAGATAGGGTGGCCCCTTCGGGAAGCCGCTTCCGGCTTAAGAATATCATAGATACGTATCGACACATAATAAAGTAAGTTATGAGAATCAAGGACATTAGCCATCCTAGTGGCTCTAAGAATAGGAGCTTCTCTGGAGTCATATATACGTCATCTGTTTGTTTCATAAAGACCATGCCAAAAGAAAGAAGGGTTAGCTTTACATACTTGTTAGCGACTATTTGCAAACCCGTTCGCCTTGTCGCTCTTTTAGCCTATTTAATATAAAGGTAACATTATCGTCAGTAACTATATTTTCCAGTTCATAAATCCGTAGCCCATTTCTTTATAGAACTTATTCTTTAGCTTATACATTCTCGTTTAATGTTTTCCATTAGTTAAAGATTTAACGAAAATCGGGCAGCATTTCCCCTATATATTCGCCTAACCCGAATTTCCAATTACCCTCCTGTTAACACAGAAATACCAACAACAACATATAGACATAATCATATCTTCATTCCTTTCAACTAGACAAGGATAACAACATGTTCATAACAACCCAACTTTAATCTTAACTATCTAATTCTTTCATTCTTTTACTATATAATCTCTGATAACAACAACCTTAAAAATCAATTCACCATGCCTAATTAAAGCATCCCCCTACACGAGTCAATTTACATTTCAACATCAACATATACTACTTCTTACATTCATCACACATTTACCAATTTATACAAGTTTAAATCACTTCCAAAACGTGTAAAAAAAAAAGATTAAATCTTGCCTTAATCAACTTGACTCCAAGGATTAATTCACGTTGCAATCCTTGAATGTGTATAACACCTTGAAACCTTAATTTTTCTCCTTCACTCTCTCAATGCTCGGCCAAAGCATCCATGGCCGAGAGTTTTTTTTTCCTATTCTTTCTTTCTCTTTGTTCTTGATTCAACTAAGGTATGAATGGTGATTAAATGAGTCATTTGACGATACATATATGTGAGTCTCCCAAGCCCTACACGTGCCCCCCCTTATGTGTCATCTTTTTTTTTTATTTTATTTAAAAATCGGGTGGGGCCCACATTATTAATTAATCTTAATTAATTTAACTAATCACTAATTCTTGATTAATAATCTAATCGCAATTAATTAGTCCCTAATCTCCAATAATATTTTTACACTAAGTAAACTTTATAAACAATTTATGTTCTAATTAAAATTTAAAATTAAGGATTTCTATTTCGTGTCCGAAAATGATCCTGTCTTTAATTTGAGTCGACTTGCTTGCGAATATTTCGACGTATAAATATACGGGTATAACATCCTTCCCCCCTTTAGAACATTCGTCCTCGAATGTTAAACTGGTCCTGAACCCCCAGTACTTTCTCAAGTGTTCTCTTATTTGCTTATGCCCTTCACATATCTTCTCCGTTTGTCGATTCGCTATAATTAATTATAACGCATCCCAGATCTCTACATAGTCATTCCTATAATATCTCCTCTTTCTGTTGCTTCCCGAGGTAATAATTCCATGTCATTGCCTTTTCTCTCTTCTTACTTCGTAGTCCGTTGTCAGTTGTATTGCGTGCTCTTCCGTTGAAATCTTGCTTTCTTCCTTGTGCGCTTAGTCATATTCACATAAATTTCAACCCTTGACGAAACTTGTTTTTCTTTTTTTTAACTGCTAACATGTCCAACGCATACGTCCCGTTACTCTAATAACCTATAAGCTTGTGGGATAACCACGTCTTCGTTAGTACTGTCATTTAACTCGCACGCTTTCCAATGCAAGAAAATATGGGATGTGATACTGCCGGTATCATGTTATAATAACTAAAAGGTTACATATCAAAGGTAGTCTTCTATTCGTTTACCCTAGTTTGGATTTATAGCTATGGTCTTGCTATGCTATGGGCACTTCCCCCTTAAGGTTTCAACTAAGTGTTTCACTAAGTCTTTTTTCTCGATTTACCCCATTAACCCCTATGCTTGTATTCTAACTTATGTTGTAATACATCATGTCATAGTGATAAAGGACAGTTCGTATTTAGCTTAAGTCCATCAATAATTTGTCTGAAGAAGGGTATACCTGATGGTGCATCCTGCGGTGTCTCTAGATCCGATCTCCCACCTAGAGCGTAGATACGATGTGGCCCAGTACTGGAGCTAGATGCTCTACCTCTGCCGGAAGAAGTCTGGAGTCCTGTCTCTGGGGCTCACACTAAGGATGACGACGCTGCTACCGAATTCTGAGGAACAATATTACCCACTCTTTGTGGGCAATCTCTAGCATAGTGCCCCGGATCACCACAAGTATAGCATACACCCTAACGACATTGTCCTACATGACGTTTCCCGCAAGTCGCACATCGAGCAGGGGGCATCACCTCCTGCCCTGACCCCACCTGCTGCTGAGAAGCCGATGCATAAGAAGAACTCTGTCCCTGCATAAGGAAAGTCTCCCTACCCCGCTGAGATCCTCGAAACTACAGAGTTGCACTATATTGGGTCTGCTCTCGCTAGTGGAACGTCTATACTGACCCTCTGACCTATCCCTCTTGGGCTGACTACTACTCTGCTCTGATATAGCCTCTCGCTGGCGCCTACGATCCTCTGACCCTTGAGCATAAGCCTGAATACGAGCTATATCCATACCTGGCTGCATCGCTACTGCCATACAAGCCTCCTGCAACCCTGGCTCTAATCCCATCACGTATCGGTGAACTCTATCTTCCATTTCCTGCACAATAGAAGGGGCATATCTGGCCGAAGAATCAAATTCCACACTATACTCTCTAACAGACATGCTACCCTGCTGCAGGTTAAGAAACCTATCAACCCTTGCCCGCCTCAACTCGGGTGGCATATAACGGCTCAAGAAGGCATCTCAGAATTCTTGCCAAGTCAGCGGAAGAGCATCCCTACCCTTCGATAATCTCCATGACTGAAACAAATTAATTGCTATACCCTGCAATCTATAAGCAGCTAACTCAACAGATTCTGTAGCTGACGCCTTCATCACATTCAAGGTATGCTGCATACTATCTATAAACTCCTGAGGATCAGCATTAGAGTCCGTGCCCTTAAACTCTGGGGGATCTAATGTAAGAAAATCTCAGGCCCTGGCACTAGAAGCCCTATCTGGATACTCATGACCCCTATCCTGTCGTCCAACCTGGGTAGCAAGTATCTGAGGCAACAAACGTAAAGCATCTCTCATCTCTCTTATCTCCTTACCCTGAGCATCCGACTGAGGGACTGGTGCTGGTGCTGGGGCTGGAGCTGGATCAGGTGCCCCTCTGAGCTCCTCCGGAGGTGGGGAAGTAGGAGAACTCTGGGACTGAATATGTATCCCAGCATAAGTCTGAGCTCTGGTAAACCTGGGGGCTTGGCTAACCGCCTCATCCTCAATTGATTGGCCCTTCTGGGCTGCTGTCGCTTTACTCTTCCTAGTCATTGCTGAAATCATACAACATTATTAGATTAAGGACTTCACTTATGACACAGCTCTATTGCACGATCTTCAACGCGAAAGAAGGAATGACACCCTATTAATGTCTCGTAGCCTCCTGTTTATAGATGTGGTGCACAACACACCGATAAACAAGACTCTACTAAACACCGTCTGCGAACATGCCGAGGACTGAATTGCTCTGATACCACTTTTGTCACAACCCAACCTAGGGCCATGAAGAGTGACCGAGCTTAACCTGCCTGACCACCCATCTTATGTTACCCGTACTCAAACATGGCATTCAATAGGGTTTATTTGACTAAGTTCGAAAGCTGTAAATAGAATACCAAAGTCGACCTGTAACCCAAAACATCTCAAAACATATTTATATATACGTAACGTATCACAATGCAAGCCAACGAGGCTGCCGATACTTCGGTACAACAAAACAATGGCCGGCAAGGCCAAACAGTATCCATGACACCCATGCTGTTCGCAGACTACTAGAAGAGTATGGTCGTTCATAAGTGACGGGACAGGGCCCCGTCATGCCTATAATATATACACACAAAATTATACCAAAACAGGAACAGTCTCCGAAGCAAGTGGAGCTGTCTGACTCTCAATGCTGACCTCTCCTAGGTGGCTAGACTGTCGAACCGCATCGCTGAACCTGCGGGCATGAAACGCAGCCCCTCGAAGAAAGGGGGTCAGTACGGAATATGTACTGAATATGTAAGGCAGTACTGAATCATAAAACAAGGAAAAGCGCAACAGTAAGCAAGTTTAGAAAGCAACCCGGGAGTAACATGGAACAACATTTTGAACCATGTCATCTGGTCCATTACACAAATCCTAGCATAAAAAATATAAATATAGAATCCTACTCGTAGCCGCATCCGGCTAATAACACAATAGTCCCTTCGGACGGCCGCTTCCGGCGTAGTCATGATGGCCCCTTCGGGCAGCCGCTTCCGGCTTAGCTAGGGTGGCCCCTTTGGGCAGCCGCTTCCGGCTTAAGCATATCATAGATACGTATCAAGACATAATAAAGTAAGTTCTGAGAATCAAGGACATTAGCCATCCTAGTGGCTCTAAGAATAGGAGCTTCTCTGGAGTCATATATACGTCATCTGTTTGTTTCATAAAGACCATGCCAAAAGAAAGAATGGTTAGCTTTACATACTTGTTAGCGACTATTTGCAAACCCGTTCGCCTTGTCGCTCTTTTAGCCTATTTAATATAAAGGTAACGTTATCGTCAGTCACTATATTTTCCAGTTCGTAAATCTGTAGCCCATTTCTTTATAGAACTTATCCTTTAGTTTATACATTCTCATTTAAGGTTTTCCATTAGTTAAAGATTTAACTAAAATCGGGCAACATTTCCCCTATATATTCGCCTAACCCGAATTTCCAATTACCTTCCTGTTAACACAGAAATACCAACAACAACATATAGACATAATCATATCTTTAATCCTTTCAACTTGACAAGGATAACAACATGTTCATAACAACCCAACTTTAATCTTAACTATCTAATTCTTTCATTCTTTTACTATATAATCTCTGATAACAACAACCTTAAAAATCAATTCACCATGCCTAATTAAAGCATCCCCCTACACGACTCAATTTACATTTCAACATCAACATATACTACTTCTTACATTCATCACACATTTACCAATTTAATAAGTTTAAATCACTTCCAAAACGTGTAAAAAAAAAGATCAAATCTTACCTTAATCAACTTGACTCCAAGGATTAATTCACGTTGCAATCCTTGAATGTGTATAACACCTTGAAACCTTAATTTTTCTCCTTCACTCTCTCAATGCTCGGCCAAAGCATCCATGGCCGAGAGTTTTTTTTTTTTTCCAATTCTTTCTTTCTCTTTGTTCTTGATTCAACTAAGGTATGAATGGCGATTAAATGAGTCATTTGATGATACATATATGTGAGTCTCCCAAGCCCTACACGTGCCCCCCCTTATGTGTCATCTTTTCTCTCTTATTTTTATTTAAAAATCGGGTGGGGCTCACTTTATTAATTAATCTTAATTAATTTAACTAATCACTAATTCTTGCTTAATAATCTAATTGCAATTAATTAGTCCCTAATCTCCAATAATATTTTTACACTAAGTAAAATTTATAAACAATTTATGTTATAATTAAAATTGAAAATTAAGGATTTCTATTTCGTGTCCAAAAATGATCCTGTCTTTAATTTGAGTCGACTTGCTTGTGAATATTTCGACGTATAAATATACGGGGTATAACATCCTTCCCCCCTTTAGAACATTCGTCCTCGAATGTTAAACTGGTCCTGAACCCCAGTACTTTCTCAAGTGTTCTGTTATTTGATTATGCCCTTAACATATCTTCTCCGTTTGTCGATTCGCTATAATTTATTATAACGCATCCCACATCTCTACATAGTCATTCCTATAATATCTCCTCTTTCTGTTGCTTCCCGAGGTAATAATTTCATGTCATTGCCTTTACTCTCTTCTTACTTCGCAGTCCGTTGTCAGTTGTATTGCGAGCTCTTCCGTTGAAATCTTGCTTTCTTCCTTGTGCACTTAGTCTTATTCAAATAAATTTCAACCCTTGACGAAACTTTTTTTTTCTTTTTTTTTTTAACTTCTACCATGTCCAACGCATACGTCCTGTTACTCTAATAACCTATAAGCTTGGGGGATAACCACGTCTTCGTTAGTACTGTCATTTAACTCGCACGCTTTCCAATGCAAGAAAATATGGGATGTGATACTGCCGGTATCATGCTATAATAACTAAAAGGTTACATATCAAAGGTAGTCTTCTATTCGTTTACCCTAGTTCGGATTTATAGCTATGGTCTTGCTATGCTATGGGCAGTTCCCCCCTTAAGGTTTCAACTAAGTGTTTCACTAAGTCTTTTGTCTCGATTTACCCCATTAACCCCTATGCTTGTATTCTAACTTATGTTGTAATACATCATGTCATAGTGATAAGGGACAGTTCGTATATAGCTTAAGTCCATCAATAATTTGTCTGAAGAAGGGTATACCTGATGGTGTATCCTGCGGTGTATCTAGATCCGATCTCCCACCTAGAGCGTAGATAAGATGCGGCCCAGTACTAGAGCTAGATGCTCTACCTCTGCCGGAAGAAGTCTGGAGTCCTGTGTCTGGGGCTCACACTGAGGATGACGACGTTGCTACCGAATTTTGAGGAACAATATTACCCACTCTTTATGGGCAATCTCTAGCATAGTGCCCCGGATCACCACAAGTATAGCATACACCCTGACGACATTGTCCTACATGACGTTTCCCGCAAGTCGCACATCGAGGAGGGGGCATCACCTCCAGCCCTGACCCCACCTGCTGCTGAGAACCCAATGCATCAGAAGAACTCTGTCCCTCCCTAAGGTAAGTCTCCCTACGCCGCTGAGATCCTCGAAACTGCAGAGGTGCAGTATACTGGGGTCTGCTCTCGCTAGTGGAACCTCTATACTGACCCTTTGACCTGGCCCTCTTGGGCTGACTACTACTCTGCTCTGAGATAGCCTCTCGCTGGCGCCTACGATCCTCTGACCCTTGAGCATAAGCCTGAATACGAGGTATATCCATACCTGGCTGCATCGCTACTGCCATACAAGCCTCCTGCAACCCTGGCTCTAATCCCATCACGTATCGGTGAACTCTATCTTCCATTTCCTGCACAATAAAAAGGGCACATCTGGCCAAAGAATCAGACTCCACACTATACTCTCTAACAGACATGCTACCCTGCTGCAGGTTAAGGAACCTATCAACCCTTGCCCGCCTCAACTCGGGTGGAATATAATGGCGCAAGAAGGTATCTGAGAATTCCTGCCAAGTCGGCGGAAGAGAATCCCTACCCCTCGATAATCTCCATGACTGAAACCAATTAATTGCTATACCCTGCAATCTATAAGTAGCTAACTCACCAGATTCTGTAGCTGACGCCTTCATCACACTTAAGGTACGCTGCATACTATCTATGAACTCCTGAGGATCAGCATTAGAGTTCGTTCCCTTAAACTCTGGGGGATCTAATATAAGAAAATCTCGGGCCCTGGCACTAGCGGCCCTATATGGATACTCATGACCCCTATCCTGTCGTCCAGCCTGGGTAGCAAGTATCTGAGTCAACAAACGTATAGCATCTCTCATCTCTCTTATCTCCTGACCCTGAGCATCCGGCTGAGGGACTGGAGGTACTGATGGTGCTGGGGCTAGGGCTGGATCAGGTCCCCCTCTGAGCTCCTCCGAAGGTGGGGAAGTAGGAGAACTCTGAGACTGAATGTGTATCGCAACAGTAAGCAAGTTTAGAAAGCAAACCGGGAGTAACCTGGAACAACTTTTGGAACCATGCCATGTGGTCCCTTACACAAATCCTAGCATACACAATATAAATATATAATCATACTCGTAGCCGCTTCCGACTAATAACACAATAGTCCCTTCGGACGGCCGCTTCCGGCGTAGTCATAATGGCCCCTTCGGGCAGCCGCTTCCGGCTTAGCTAGGGTGGCCCCTTCGGGCAGCCGCTTCCGGCTTAAGAATATCATAGATACGTATCAAGACATAATAAAGTAAGTTTTGAGAATCAAGGACATTAGCCATCCTAGTGGCTCTAAGAATATGAGCTTCTGTGGAGTCATATATACGTCATCTGTTTGTTTCATAAAGACCATGCCCAAAGAAAGATGGGTTAGCTTTACATACCTGTTAGCGACTATTTGCAAACCTGTTCGCCTTGTCGCTCTTTTAGCCTATTTAATATAAAGGTAACGTTATCGTCAGTAACTATATTTTCCAGTTCGTAAATCCGTAGACCATTTCTTTATAGAACTTATCCTTTAGCTTATACATTCTCGTTTAATGTTTTCCATTAGTTAAAGATTTAACGAAAATCGGGCAGCATTTCCCCTATATATTCGCCTAACCCGAATTTCCAATTACCCTCCTGTTAACACAGAAATACCAACAACAACATATAGACATAATCATATCTTCATTCCTTTCAACTTGACAAGGATAACAACATGTTCATAACATCCCAACTTTAATCTTAACTATCTAATTCTTTCATTCTTTTACTATATAATCTCTGATAACAACAACCTTAAAAATCAATTCACCATGCCTAATTAAAGCATCCCCCTACACGACTCAATTTACATTTCAACATCAACATATACTACTTCTTATATTCATCACACATTTACCAATTTATACAAGTTTAAATCACTTCCAAAACGTGTAAAAAAAAAAGATCAAATCTTGCCTTAATCAACTTGACTCCAAGGATTAATTCACGTTGCAATCCTTGAATGTGTATAACACCTTGAAACCTTAATTTTTCTCCTTCACTCTCTCAATGCTCGGCCAAAGCATCCATGGCCGAGAGTTTTTTTTTTTTCCTATTCTTTCTTTCTCTTTGTTCTTGATTCAACTAAGGTATGAATGGTGATTAAATGAGTCATTTGATGATACATATGTGTTAGTCTCCCAAGCCCTACACGTACCCCCCCCCCCCCCCCCTTATGTGTCATCTTTTTTTTTTTTTTTTTTAATTTAAAAATCGGGTAGGGCCCACTTTATTAATTAATCTTAATTAATTTAACTAATCACTAATTCTTGCTTAATAATATAATCGCAATTAATTAGTCCCTAATCTCCAATAATATTTTTACTCTAAGTAAAATTTATAAACAATTTATGTTCTAATTAAAATTGAAAATTAAGGATTTCTATTTCGTGTCCGAAAATGATCCTGTCTTTAATTTGAGTCGACTTGCTTGTGAATATTTCGACGTATAAATATATGGGGTATAACACATTCGTCCTCAAATGTTGCAGTATTGCCAACCCACGACACCATATTTGATTCGTTAGAACAAATATTTTTTTTCCTTTAGGGTCCAATTACCATTTGCTTAAACTATAACTTGGGTCAGTCTCTTCTCATTCTTTCTTAGCTCTTTTATTGCCTTCATTCATCTTCTTTCACTTCTTTGTCCTCATGTACATGATCGGAAATTAACTAGCTTCTCGCTCTTGTTCTTTCTCCATTATGGTAGTCTTGACTTGCCATGTCATAGCTATTCCTTGTTGGCTTTCCGGTGTGGCTTTCTTACAATTGTAGTTGGGCATAGCTTCACGTTGACGGTTCATATAATTCCATAGCATTTGCTCTCATGTTCAGTATAATTAGTGGTCTATGAACTGTTTTCCAATATCCGATGAACTCTTTTATTTCCATTCATAGGAGTAGTGTTCTTTCTTTTCTTCAAAAATTTCCAAACTACCAATCGTTGTTCCTTTTATTACAGTTGCCATTGTCATCCCAAGCGTTCTTTGGGTTCGTCATCCTCTCTAACACCCTTTTTAAATTTATCTTGGAGAACTTTCTTGCTCTTTTCATTACCCTTTAGGGCATGTCACTGCATACTTAGGTACGACGCAATTTTTGCCCGATTCGAGGGATTCAAATCATGGTCTAAAAATATCGTAGTTCATTTTGGCATAAAGTGCTCTCTTGAGTTATCTTCCATACTTTCTCCCTATGTCTGCCTTATGGTACACTTATTGTCAATTCATTTCTACTTCGTTCCGTTACCTTCCCGATATGCCAATACGCCTCGAACTCTGGCCCTGAGCTAATAAATCTGCTTTTCTGGGCCTTGAAACGTCATAGCTCCTTTCAAGTCTAGTATGTTCTTCCCCCCTTATTAAGGAGGTCCTTATACACCTATAGCCTTCGAGTAACCGTCGTCTTTGATAATTATCTGCCGCCTTTCATGATCTTCTTAGGGCCGGGGTTCCGTCATCGTATGGTCTGACTTGTCTATCTTCTTGCTAGTTACAGTCTTGTATCCAATCGAAATAGTTATAAGGGTTAGATCAAATTTCGATGCCTTCTTTTCTGTCTTTTTACGCCTCTATTTTTTTTATGACTAATGATTTTCCGGACCCGCAAGTTAATGGGGACATCGAGATTCACCACGTCCTTTAGGAAGTCTTCAATTATACCTTACTCCTTGTTTTTCTATTCCCGACATTTCTTATAGCATATCTAGAATTCTTCTTATCTAGAGTTCTTCTTCCATTTATGTCTATAACATCATTTCATTCATTTTTTTCCAACATTTCCATACCCTTCTATCCACTACTAGGCCTTTCACCTGCTTAGCTCACTTACTCATAATCCTTCTTAGCTACGCGTTTATGTCGCAGCTGTGCCTCCAAGTTTTTCGAGCGTCCTACTACTTTTGCTCTTAGCACAGAATTCTTACAGTTTACACTCTCTCTATCCTCGTTCAATGAACCTTTATCTATCTTTATGATGCTATGGCCGGGTAGTCTTCCATGCACGTTCCTGACATTTCCTTCCATTTCCTCTATGATCGAATCTTTCTGTCTTCACCTGAATTCTTATTCCATGTCATTAATTTTCTAATCAATTGTGTCGACTCATCATCCTCGTTCTTTCCTTGATAAGTAATCGGTTTCCTACTGCCAACTCGTTACTGTATCCTTCTTACTCCCATGGTCAAAGATTTCCAGTTATTTTACTCCTAAATGCTCTACTCTTCCTTCGACCAACCCATTAGTATACCTTTCCTACGTTTATCCTTAACCTTTCTTGGGTTTCTTCCTCCTCGAGCACCTTTCTTCTCTTGTTATTTATGGTATCGGCTCTGAAGTTCGTGAAATATTCCTTTAAACGTGCAAATCCGTTCTATTCTTAAGTCATCCCTTTAAGAGAACTCCTACATGTCTGAGGCAACCATGTCAATATGACTACCCATTTGTCCTCTTATATACCTCTCGAGAGCTGAAAATCTCTTAGAATCGTTGCAAGGCTTAATCATTCTTTCTCTTACTTCACATTCCTTATCGTGGCCACTATCCCTTTGGCCTCACTTATCGAATTCGGTTCTCGAACCCCACCATTCCTCTTTTGTTCTATACTACTACACTTTATCCCTTTCACATGCCTACCTTGGAATGTTTACCCAAATAGTCTCGCGCTTTGCCCGTCGTCTCTCTCGGAGGCTTCGCTCACTCATGTTTCTTACTTTTTACTTTTTCAACACTTTGATCTCCTTACCTTCCGTATTTTCACTTTCTTTCTTTTCCAGATGTCATTACATTAAAGCTCTCCAAGCCTAACCTGTAGTGAAAATAGCATCAGCTTACCTGGTAACGTTCTTTTGTCACTTGAACTTTATTACCCTGTTCGATTAATGCCTTCAAGATACCGCAACGCCGGTTGCTGGGATACACATACCGGCTGATACAGCCATAAATGGGATATGATATGCATACATATGTACATTTTCTAACGCCTCGCTTGCAAGGTATTTCCAAACGCTACTTAAACTCATCCTAATTCTAAAGCTATGATGCACCTTCTTTCTCTTCACCGGTCTAGTCCGCCTCGGCCTACGCGACCTCTTAAGGTGTCCAACCACTCGGCACACTCTAATTTCCCTTAGGCTGCTCTAGCTTCTCATTCATGTCTTATGTCTAAATTTATAGGACTTTTAGTACACTTCCTAGGGGGTCACCCATCCTAGTATTTCTCTCACCCCAGCACGCTTAATGTTATAACCCGTGTTTTCACACGTTTGGAAAAACTTGTCATATATGGGATTTTTGAGATGTAAGGTCAAATTTGATATTTTGTTGAACATAGGAGTTATGTATGAAAGAATAGAGTCATGAAAGTGTGGGACAAGGCTAAGGGCAATTTTGGAATTTTGAAAATTTGTTTCGGGAATTACAAAATGTGATTCATAAGTATTGGGCTCAAAAAAAAATTGAAGTAATGTGAGGCCCAAAATGGGGTGCTTGGCCGGCCACTTTGGCTAGGTCCAAGCCCATTTTATGGGTCATGTGCTTGGTCATGTGACCAAGCACTTCAATTATTTAAGCAATTGAAGACTATGATAAGATCAACAAAGAAGATAAACAAGAGCAAAATAGAAGAAGAGAAAGTGAGGCTCTCGGCTTGGAGAGCAAAAATTACCCCTCCAAAATATTGTCCAAAAAAATTATTTCTTGTTGATTTCCTACTAAGTCAAGGTTCCTTTGTAACTTGGTATAGTTGTTTTGGAGTGGGAAGCATTAGAATCACCAAAGTGATCATATCTCCAAGTGAAGAAGACTTGAGGAAAAGGTAAGAATTTCTACCTTTTTATTGTGTTATGAAGTTTTGATTGTGTTGTAGTATATAGAAATGTGTTGATTGTATGGAAAAATGGAAGTTTGCAAAGTGGGTTTGGAATATGGCTTGGAGCCGTGGGTGTGTGTGTTGTGTGGTGACAATGTGTTGAATTCATGTTGTATTCTAGTTGTGATTGTGATGGAATTTATGTTGAGACTGAAAGTGGAATAAATTTGATTGAATTGATGAAAATAGCATTTGGCCGTGTGGTATGGAGTGGTTTGGAATGGAATGGATTAAGTTTGTTTAGTGTGTTAGTTGTGTTGTTGTGATGTTTGTTGTGTAAATGAAGTTGGAATGATATAAGTTTGTATTGAATTGGAATGTAGAAACTTATGTCGTTTTAGTATGATTTTCCGACATTAAGGAAATGAAGTTGTTTGGTTGTGAATTATGATGATCATTGATGAATTTGGAAGTTGGAAACTTGTTATGAAGTTGTATGCCAAAGATTTGATGTTTTGCATAAGTTATGACTTTGACGGAAAGTTGTATATTATGTATATCGAGTGTATAACTTGAGGAAAACGATAAGAAATGTTTCTAGAACTATATGGTGATGATTTTGATTGTTGATGAATGTGAAATTGTTGATATTAGTGAAAGTTTGGGTTAGAATGAAGGTTATGTCAACTTGTGAGAAAAATGACTAGTTGAAGGATATTTGTGTTTTTAATGTTCATTGTTGATATTGATGTTGTCGTTTGGGTTGTTGTTGATGATTTATAGCCGAGTTGAATTCTCGGGGTGCTATATGTATAGGGGAAGTGCTGCCAAAATTTCGGTAGACAAATATGCATTAAGTTGAAACTTTGGTATTCATAGCTTACAATTGGTAAACTTGACCAATTGCAGGTTTTCGACGAAACGGGAAGTGAGTTTGGAAAGGCGTAAAGAGCTTGAAAGGTATGTAAAGCAACCCCATTTCTTCCCTTGGCATGCCCTTAGTGTGTTAGGGTCGGATCCGGGCCTCGAAGGACCTCTTGGCCCTCGGAATCCGCAAGAGAAAATTTCAGTTTTTCCTTCAGTAGAATTGAACTACTTTGGTACACTTTTCTTGAAATAATGCAACTTTGCACCAAATTACATGGAAAGTCATAGAATGCTTGTAGAACCTTCTTAGGTGATACCATAAGCATAGAGGGCATAATTTGAGCCCGTCGCCTTATTTGTCCCGAGGCGGGCCCACTATTCCCGGTTTTGCCCTTAATGTGCTAAAGCTTCCTTTTTAAGCGATTTTTGAAAGAAATGTTTTGATTACCCTACTAATCGCATAACGAATATTGTTTTAAATATTCTATTAAATCTTAAAAATTATTTTGACACTCGGAATGACTTCAGGGAGGTTATATTTCTGTAATTTATTATGATACCCGAAATGCATCTATTATGATTCCGTCCGACTTCATTGGATTTGTTTATCTTTGATATGCCTCTTCGAGTCTTTGAAAACAATTATGGTATTTTTAAATTGCATTAGTCTCTCACTACTCTATTCGTGGATGCCCCAATGTTTCCCACACTGAGCCCGGGCCAGGATATGTTGTCAAGCGTGATTCTCTGCATTGTTCGCCGCGTCCCGATGTGAGGGGGCAGGTATACGCGTACATGGATCTGTGGAGTATGATGTGCCATGTCCGCCTATTCTGATCCGATCTGTTATGGTCATTTTGATATGACATTTTATGATACGGGGTCACGCCCCTTTTTCTGATTCCTCTGTATTGTGGCACCAGCGTCGGGAGGGTGGCCACGTTCTGTCTGCTGAGTCCCGTGGCAGGGACCGGATATGATATGACATATGTTTTTGTACACATTCTGTCTGTTTTTGGAAATATGCATTTGACACTCTGGATTTTGTACTCATTTTCTGAAATCATTATGATTTGACCAATAACCGAATACTTTTGTCTGTAAATACTGCATATTTGATTCCATCCATAAATCGATTTTCTTCCCTATGAGTTATAGTCTCAATAAGAATACTTCTGAACAACCTACTGTTCTGTGATTCCGCTTTACATATTCAGTACATATTTCGTACTGACCCCCTTTCTTCGGGGGGGCTGCGTTTTCATGCCGCGCAGGTACAGACGACAGGTTCGCTGATCCACACGTTTAGGATCCCATTTCTGCTATTTTGGGGCGCTCTCTTCTTCAGAGCCCATCTTTTGGTACAGTCTGTCACTGCTATCTGGATATGTACATTGTTCTGGGTATGATGGGGCCCTGTTCCATCTTATGATTATGATATGTTCTGTAGAGGTCTGTGGATATATCTGTGTGGGTTCTGTACATATGTTTGGGATACTTTGTTCTATGATGGCCTTATCGGCCTATGTGTGCCAAGTCTGCTTTTTATGCTAAATTCTGTAGCGTCCACTAATATTATTATTATATTATTTTGTTAATATGCTAATTTGGGTATCGGGTACGTATAGGTGCCCAGCTAGGGCACTGGTCGCGGCCCACGGGGTTGGGTCGTGACAAAAGTGGTATCAGAGCAGTTCGTCCTCGGATTGTCCACAGACAGTGTCTAGTAGAGTCTTGTCTATCGGTGTGTTGTGCACCACACCTATAAACAGGAGGCTACAGGGCATTTAGGATACTACCCTTCTTTCTGTCTTAGATCGTACGATAGAGTTGTGTTATCAGGATGACCCCTCCCTAACGAGTGGCTATATTTGCAGATATGCCTCCAAAAAAGGCAACAGCGGCTCAAAAGGCCATGTCAGCAGCCTTGGGAGAGGCTAGCCGGGTCCAGAGGATTACCAGGGCCCAGGCACATATTGCTCCGGAGACTTTGCCCCAGACAGAGGGTTCTTCTACACCGCCACTCGTGGAGGAGATTGGGGCGGCCGTAGCTGCAGATCGGGGGGCGGCTCCACCGCCAGCTCCCGCAGTTCCAGTACCTGAGCCTCCAGCTCCACGGCCAGGCACTGAGGATCAGTCTATGAGGGAGGCAGTCCAGTTACTGACTAGACTTGTGGCAAGGTAGGTTCAGGGGCATGGACTGGGAGGTGACCGGGCAGTCAGGCGTGATAGTTCGAGAGCCCGTGAGTTTTTGACTTGTAGTCCTCCAGAATTCTTCGGGACAAAGCCCGAGGAGGATCCCGAGGAGTTTATCAGGAAGATGCGGCGCACTCTCGATTTGATTAATGCTTCCGAGACAGAGTCAGTCGCGTTAGCTTCGTACCGGTTATATGATGTGGCGGCAAACTGGTACGAGTCATGGGAGCTATCCCGAGGGGACGGCGCTCCTCCAGCAGTTTGGGGCGATTTTTCTCAGGCATTTCTTGGACATTTTCTGCCCCCAGAGGTGCGACGAGCCAGATCTGATAGATTCTTATTATTGAGGCAGAAGGGCCGCAGTGTCCGGGACTATAGTTTGGAGTTTGATTCCTTGGCCCGATATGCACCTGCTGTGGTGACTACTATGGCGGACCGGATGCACAGATATATTATGGGGCTGGATCGTTATTTTGTTGATAGCTGTTTAGTATTGGCTGCTCAGCCCGGTATGGACATTGCCCGTATTCAGGCCCATGCCCAGGGCATGGAGGATCGGGGCAGAGGAGGACACCAGCCTGACAGGGGCCAGGATCGGAGACAGCCCAAGAGGGCCAGGTCATCTGGAGATTTTCGGGGCAGACAGCCCCAACAGCCTAGCAGATTTTCATCTCAGCCGGTGCAGAGCGCGCCTCCCCAGCCTACAGGTCGCAGGTTTGATAGCCCAGGGTATTCAGGAGCAGGCCAGAGCTCCAGGGCTTTAGGTTCGCGGACAGATAGGGGTTCTGGTCAGATGAGGCCACCCAGGGTTCAGTGTTCTCTTTGTGGCAGGTATCATCCGGGGGAGTGCTACAGAGCCACCGGTGCATGCTTTTGTTGTGGTCGTCAGGGCCATTCTGTGAGAGATTTCCCGTATAAGGGTAGTTCGGGTGGTGCAGCGCAGCCTACCGGATCAGCCGCTGGGTCTTCGTCTTTGTCAGTGGCTATGCGCCCTACGGGGCAGGGTTTTCCAGCACCAGCGGGTCGCGGCAGAGGCCGTGGTGGAGCTTCTGGTATTAGCGGTCCTTCGAACCGCATTTATGCTTTGGCCAGCCGCCAGGATCAGGAGGCATCTCCTAATGTCGTTACAGGTACTTTATTGGTCTTCTCTCGGTCTGTGTATGCACTAATTGATCCAGGTTCGACTTTATCATATATTTCACCCCTTGTTGCTGGTAGAATTGGTATTATGTCTGAACCTATAGAGCCATTTGAGGTAGCCACACTGATCGGGGACTTTATTGTAGCGAAACAGGTATATAAAGATTGTTCCGTAATTGTTTGTGACTGTGACACTAAGGCAGATCTGGTAGAGTTAGATATGACTGAATTTGATGTTATTATGGGTATGGATTGGCTAGTTTCCTGTTACGCTAATGTTGACTGCCAGAATAAGGTGGTTCGTTTCCAGTTTCCCGGGGAGCCAGTTATAGAATGGGCTGGTAATACGGTATCGCCGAAGGGTAAGTTTATTTCGTACCTTAAGGCGAAGAAAATGATCAGAAAGGGTTATATCTATCATCTGGTACGGGTGCTAGACTTGGGAGCAGAGATGCCGATACTTCAGTCAGTCCCCGTGGTTAATGAGTTTCCAGATGTTTTCCCCGATGAGCTTCCAGGTCTTCCTCCAGAGCGGGAGATAGACTTCTCTATTGACTTACTCCCAGACACTCAGCCTATCTCTATTCCTCCGTACAGAATGGCGCCTGCAGAATTAAAGGAGTTGAAGGAGCAGCTGAAAGATTTGTTGGATAAGGGTTTCATCAGACCCAGTACTTCGCCTTGGGGAGCCCCGGTATTATTTGTGCGTAAGAAAGACGGGTCGCTGCGTATGTGTATTGATTATCGGCAGCTGAATAAGGTAACTATAAAGAATAAATACCCCCTCCCCAGGATTAATGATTTGTTTGATCAGCTGCAGGGCGCTAAGTGTTTTTCGAAGATAGATCTTCGATCCGGTTATCACCAGGTACGAGTACGAGAGGCCGATATCCCTAAGACAGCTTTCCGGACCCGATATGGGCATTATGAATTCAGGGTTATGTCCTTTGGGCTTACTAATGCCCCCGCGGTATTCATGGATTTAATGAACCGGGTATTCAGGCCATTCTTGGATATGTTTGTAATTGTATTCATTGATGATATCCTGGTTTATTCTCGGTCTGAGGCAGAGCACGCAGATCATCTGAGATTGGTATTAGGGGTACTCCGGCATCAGAAATTATATGCAAAATTTTCTAAGTGTGAATTCTGGCTGTCTTCAGTGGCTTTCTTGGGGCATATTATTGCAGCTGATGGTGTCCGGGTGGACACACAGAAGATTGAGGCCGTGAAGAATTGGCCCAGACCTACGACGCCCACAGAGATACATAGTTTCCAGGGGTTAGCAGGTTATTACAGGAGGTTTGTGGAGAAGTTTGCTTCGATTTCAGTGCCTTTGACAAGGCTGACTCATAAGGGAGGTAAGTTCCAGTGGTCTGACGCTTGTGAACGGAGCTTCCAGTTGCTGAAGGAGAAGCTGACTACAGCCCCAGTTCTGACTCTTCCAGAGGGACCGGACGGGTATGTTATTTATTGTGACGCTTCTGGTATGGGGTTAGGCTGTGTATTGATGCAGCATGGCAGAATTATAGCGTATGCTTCCCGGCAGCTCAAAAAGCATGAGAAGAATTATCCTACCCACGATCTGGAGCTCGCAGCGGTGATTCATGCTCTGAAGATATGGAGACACTATTTATATGGCGTTCATGTGGATATCTATACTGATCATAAGAGTCTCCAGTATATTTTCAGACAGAGAGAGCTTAATTTGCGGCAGCGGAGGTGGCTGGAGCTTCTGAAAGATTATGATGTAGATATTCTGTATCATCCGGGTAAGGCTAATGTTGTTGCAGATGCGCTCAGTCGGAAGTCTATGGGCAGTTTGGCCGATTTACAGCCAGACAGGAGAGAGATAGCCCGTGATATTCAGCAGTTGGCTAGTCTCGGGGTTCGTCTGGCCGATTCTGGAGACACCCGGATTTCTGTTCGAGGGGTTTCTGAGTCGTCCATCAGGAACGATATTAAAAGGCGTTAATACGAAGATCCTGTCTTAGCTCGGTACAGGGACACAACCTATGATAAGGAGAGGACTCCGTTCGAGTTTTCACCGGACGGCACTTTGTTATACAGAGGCAGGTTGTGTGTACCTGATATTGCAGGCCTTCGGCAGCAGGTTATGAGCGAGGCACATTATGCTCGCTATTCGGTCCATCCTGGGTCTACAAAGATGTATCATGATCTCCGATGCTTATACTGGTGGGACGGTATGAAGCGGGATATTGCAGAGTTCATCGCCCAGTGCCCTAATTGTCAGCAGGTCACGATTGAGCATCAGAAGCCGGGTGGACTGTTGCAGGAGATGGAAATCCCGACTTGGAAGTGGGAGGTTATTAATATGGACTTCATTACAGGTTTTCCTCGCACTCCACGGAAGTATGATTCCATCTGGGTCGTTGTTGATAGGCTGACGAAATCAGCCCATTTCCTTCCCATCAGGACTACTTATTCCGCCGAGGATTATGCCAGGCTCTATATTAGAGAGATTGTGAGGCTTCACGGAGTTCCTCTATCTATTATTTCTGACAGAGGCGCCCAGTTTACGGCGCATTTCTGGAGATCTTTTCAGGAGGGACTAGGAACTCAGGTGAGTCTGAGCATAACCTTTCATCCTCAGAGTGACGGACAGGCCGAGCGCACTATACAGACGCTGGAGGATATGTTGCGGGCCTGCGTTATTGATTTCAGAGGCAGCTGGGATGATCACTTGCCGTTGCTTGAGTTCGCATATAATAATAGTTACCATTCCGGCATCCAGATGGCTCCATACGAGGCTTTATATGGTAGGAAATGCAGATCGCCGATTGGCTGGTTTGATATTGGCGAGATAGAGTTGATTGGCCCAGATATGGTCCCGCAGGCCGTGGACAAGGTGAAACTTATTCGAGAGCGACTGTTAGCAGCCCAGAGTCGACAGAAGTCATACGCGGATAAACGGCGCCGACCGTTGGAGTTTCAGGTAGGCGATTGGGTATTTCTGAAGGTATCACCTATGAAAGGCGTGATGCGGTTCGGCAGAAAGGGTAAGCTCAGTCCGCGTTATATTGGGCCTTATTAGATTGTTCGGAAAGTTGGAAATGTCGCCTATGAGTTAGATTTTCCATCTGATTTGGAAGCGGTACATCCGGTATTCCATGTGTCTATGCTCCGCAAATGCATTGGCGACCCTTCCAGAATATTTCCTGCGGATGATATTCAGGTGACGGAGCAACTATCGTACGAGGAACAACCCGTATCTATTTTGGATCGTCAGGTAAGGAAGCTCCGGAATAAAGATGTAGCCTCTGTTAAGGTACTGTGGCGGAACGATAATAGGGAGGAAATGACATGGGAGGCCGAAGAGGAAATGAAGAAGAAATATCCTCATCTGTTCCCTATGCCCACAGGTAACCTTAAATCCTGCTTAATTTCATTTCAATATCAATCGTATGTCGTATGTGTTGGTTGTAAACCTGAACTCCCCCAAAGTATTTTCCAACCCTATAAGATTAATTTTACATTCGAGGACGAATGTTCTAAAGGGGGGGGAGGATGTTATAACCCGTGTTTTCACACGTTTGGAAAAACTTGTCATATATGGGATTTTTGAGATGTAAGGTGAAATTTGATATTTTGTTGAACATAGGAGTTATGTATGAAAGAATAGAGTCATGAAAGTGTGGGACAAGGCTAAGGGCAATTTTGAAATTTTGAAAATTTGTTTCGGGAATTACAAAATGTGATTCATAAGTATTGGGTTCAAAAAAAATTGAAGTAATGTGAGGCCCAAAATGGGGTGCTTGGCCGGCCACTTTGGCTAGGTCCAAGCCCATTTTATGGGTCATGTGCTTGGTCATGTGACCAAGCACTTCAATTATTTAAGCAATTGAAGACTATGATAAGATCAACAAAGAAGATAAACAAGAGCAAAATAGAAGAAGAGAAAGTGAGGCTCTCGGCTTGGACAGCAAAAATTACCCCTCCAAAATATTGTCCAAAAAAATTATTTCTTGTTGATTTCCTACTAAGTCAAGGTTCCTTTGTAACTTGGTATAGTTGTTTTGGAGTGGGAAGCATTAGAATCACCAAAGTGATCATATCTCCAAGTGAAGAAGACTTGAGGTAAAGGTAAGAATTTCTACCTTTTTATTGTGTTATGAAGTTTTGATTGTGTTGTAGTATATAGAAATGTGTTGATTGTATGGAAAAATGGAAGTTTGCAAAGTGGGTTTGGAATATGGCTTGGAGCCGTGGGTGTGTGTGTGTTGTGTGGTGACAATGTGTTGAATTCATGTTGTGATTGTGATGGAATTTATGTTGAGAATGAAAGTGGAATAAATTTCATTGAATTGATGAAAATAGCATTTGGCCGTGTGGTATGGAGTGGTTTGGAATGGAATGGAATGGATTAAGTTTGTTTAGTGTGTTAGTTGTGTTGTTGTGATGTTTGTTGTGTAAATGAAGTTGGAATGATATAAGTTTGTATTGAATTGGAATGTAGAAACTTATGTCGTTTTAGTATGATTTTCCGACATTAAGGAAATGAAGTTGTTTGGTTGTGAATTATGATGATCATTGATGAATTTGGAAGTTGGAAACTTGTTATGAAGTTGTATGCCAAAGATTTGATGTTTTGCATAAGTTATGACTTTGACGGAAAGTTGTATATTATGTATATCGAGTGTATAACTTGAGGAAAACGATAAGAAATGTTTCTAGAACTATATGGTGATGATTTTGATTGTTGATGAATGTGAAATTATTGATATTAGTGAAAGTTTGGGTTAGAATGAAGGTTATGTCAACTTGTGAGAAAAATGACTAGTTGAAGGATATTTGTGTTTTTAATGTTCATTGTTGATATTGATGTTGTCGTTTAGGTTGTTGTTGATGATTTATAGCCGAGTTGAATTCTCGGGGTGCTATATGTATAGGGGAAGTGCTGCCGAAATTTCGGTAGACAAATATGCATTAAGTTGAAACTTTGGTATTCATAGCTTACAATTGGTAAACTTGACCAATTGCAGTTTTTCGACGAAACGGGAAGTGAGTTTGGAAAGGCGTAAAGAGCTTGAAAGGTATGTAAAGCAACCCCAATTCTTCCCTTGGCATGCCCTTAGTGTGTTAGGGTCGGATCCGGGCCTCGAAGGACCTCTTGGCCCTCGGAATCCGCAAGAGAAAATTTCAGTTTTTCCTTCAGTAGAATTGAACTACTTTGGTACACTTTTCTTGAAATAATGCAACTTTGCTCCAAATTACTTGGAAAGTCATAGAATGCTTGTAGAACCTTCTTAGGTTATCGATACCATAAGCTTAGAGGGCATAATTTGAGCCCGTGGCCTTATTTGTCCCGAGGCGGGCCAACTATTCCCGGTTTTGCCCTTAATGTGCTAAAGCTTCCTTTTTAAGCGATTTTTGAAAGAAATGTTTTGATTACCCTACTAATCGCATAACGAATATTGTTTTAAATATTCTATTAAATCTTATAAATTATTTTGACACTCGGAATGACTTCAGGGAGGTTATATTTCTGTAATTTATTATGATACCCGAAATGCATCTATTATGATTCCGTCCGACTTCATTGGATTTGTTTATCTTTGATATGCCTCTTCGAGTCTTTGAAAACAATTATGGTATTTTTAAATTGCATTAGTCTCTCACTACTCCATTCGTGGATGCCCCAATGTTTCCCACACTGAGCCCGGGCCAGGATATGTTGTCAAGCGTGATTCTCTGCATTGTTCGCCGCGTCCCGATGTGAGGGGGCAGGTATACGCGTACATGGGTCTGTGGAGTATGATGTGCCATGTCCGCCTATTCTGATCTGATCTGTTATGGCCATTTTGATATGACATTTTATGATACGGGGTCACGCCCCTTTTTCTGATTCCTCTGTATTGTGGCACCAGCGTCGGGAGGGTGGCCACGTTCTGTGTGCTGAGTCCCGTGGCAGGGACCGGATATGATATGACATATGTTTCTGTACACATTCTGTCTGTTTTTGGAAATATGCATTTGACACTCTGGATTTTGTACTCATTTTCTGAAATCATTATGATTTGACTTCTGTGATTCCGCTTTACATATTCAGTACATATTTCGTACTGACCCCCTTTCTTCGGGGGGGCTGCGTTTTCATGCCGCGCAGGTACAGACGGCAGGTTCGCTGATCCACACGTTTAGGATCCCAGTTCTGCTATTTTGGGGCGCTCTCTTCTTCAGAGCCCATCTTTTGGTACAGTCTGTCACTGCTATCTGGATATGTACATTGTTCTGGGTATGACGGGGCCCTGTCCCGTCTTATGATTATGATATGTTCTGTAGAGGTCTGTGGATATATCTGTGTGGGTTCTGTACATATGTTTGGGATACTTTGTTCTATGATGGCCTTATCGGCCTATGTGTGCCAAGTCTGCTTTTTATGCTACATTCTGTAGCGTCCACTAATATTATTATTATATTATTTTGTTAATATGCTAATTTGGGTATCGGGTACGTATAGGTGCCCAGCTAGGGCACTGGTCGCGGCCCACGGGGTTGGGTCGTGACACTTAACCTCGAAACTCTGATGATCGCATCTACCTCACCGCATGACCTTCACCACAAAATCTAGAACAAGTTGAAGTCTTAACAGATTCAAAAACATTCTCGTAACACATCTCCCTCCGAATTAGAAAGGGTCTCTCACTCTTCCGACTACACAATTACTATTTTGGCCTTTTTAATTCTCAATATTCACCTTTCATCTGTATATATGACTACTTTCCGTCCTAGATTTCCAGATTCCCAATGGTGGCGAAAACACCTTGGTCGCCGTTACTTGTTAATACTTGGTTATCGGCCCTTGGATTTTCGCTCGCAGCTATTGAATAATAATCTACAGCAAATGCACATACATAGTAAATTCCAATAAGGACTCATACCCCTATAGCCGATCGGTCTCTGGTCTGATCTGGTGGACTATAAGGTGAAGTGTGTTCTTCATCAAGATTTTCCCACCTTCGGCACCATCTACTCACTTGGCCTTCGTCATCTCTCTCATCCGAGTCTGAGGGATATAAATAACCGGTCAACTCCTGGTTTACCGACAGCCAGGATAGAGGGCTAGAGTAATCTGTAACACTTACTGGGGAGGCTTGTCTGACGTAGTGCTCTGCCATAGGAGCAGCTGGCACGGCCTCGGGAATCTCCTCCTCCGGTGTCCCAGACGAATACTCAGACGGATCTGTATCATAGATGTCCTCTTGGGTGTCCTCCTCCTTGGGAGTCAAGCACTCTGGGGGATCGTCGCTGGGTCCTCCGAGGGATCAGTCTCAATAGAATAACTGAGGCTCCTTCTACTCGGTCCTGGAGCCTGGGGTCCTGGAGATACTCTAGGGGCCTTCTTAGCACCCCCCACTATCTGAAGTTGATCTCTTCATCTCTCGTCAGTCTACGCCTACCTACAGGAAAAGAGGTCAGAAGCAATCTTTCCTAGACTCTGGCTCAATCCCACGATCTAAGATAGAAGAGGTCAATGATTCCTAAATGCCCTGCAACCTTCTGTTTATAAGTGTGGCCGGCTTCACGCCCATAAACAGGACTCTACCGGACACGGTCTGTAGACAATCCCTAGGACGAACTGCTCTGATACCAGTTTTGTCACGACCCAAATCGATGGGCCGTAACAAATGCCCGACCACTACTGGCCAAGCATTCCCGTGCTTGCATTTACTTCTCACTGACTATCCTGGGCCCATATACAATCTGTAACTGTGCTATACTGTCTCCCGAACAATAAACATAAAAGACACCGTACCGGAAACTCACGGCCAATGCATACATATAAACATAAACACTGAGAATAACAGCGTGAGCCGATTTGGCCGCCATACACATATACTGTACAACAAAATAAGTGCTGACGGGGCTGCATAACAACACGACTACATATCGCTGTCTACAGACCTCTATAGAGTACAAACTGTAAAAATGACAGGACAAGGCCCTGCCATACCATATATGTACGTAACCGAATGACATACCAAAAGGACTGTAGCTCTGGATCAATGGAGCGTACTGTCTGCTGCTGAGGAGAGGTCCTACTACGATGGATCGTCCGACTGGCTACCTGATCCTGCGGGCATGAACGCAGCGTCCACAAGAAGGGACGTCGGTACGAGTAATGTACCGAGTATATAAGGCATGAATAGTAACATAGTAAGGGATGTAAAGTATGAATAATAATAGAATGGAAATATAGGGCATATCGTAAGATAAAAGAATAACTTGTCCATATGAGTGCCTCTTAGGGCGGATGCCATGCATGCTTAGCTTTCTTTGAAAAACATTTCTTGTTCATATATACAGAAAATAGAACATATCATGTTCCCGAGGCGTCGACTCCGATCCATTTAGCCACATATGTCCCACTTCCGGGCATCCCGCGTCCGGGATGATATCATGTCATATAATACCAACTGATCAGGTGGATACGCGTCTATAGCGCTCTAGCCCTCTTTCCCATATTCATATACATGTATCATGTTCATGCATCATGTACATATATCATGTTCATGTATCATATACATATATCATATACATACATCATGTAAGCAGCATGCAGGAGAGCCCAAGGAAAGTTATGTTTCTATCGGAGTGTCGTAAGGTCGGCAAACTCCGATTATATTATGGAATAATCATCATCGCTCTATCTCATCTTGAAGGAACAATTATTTTAAGGTGAGACTATCAATGAAGAATAACATCAAGAGAAAACATAGAATAAGGTCATAAATCTCATAAGGCGCCAATTCGTACACTTTGAAGTCTTTAGAAAATAGAGTTATTACCAAGGAATAAAATTGAGGATCAAGAAATCGCTCAATATTCTCATATTCATATTAAATCCACAACTTGAGACTTCCAAATCATGAAACAATTTTCATCATAATCATCATAGACATCTTCTCATCTTTGACATCATCGTTGTCATTACAAAAACATGTCCGTCGTTATAGTCATAAAAGCTTATAAAATCATAAACCTTTGTTTTGGAAAGATATGGACATTTTGGAAAACATTTATGGGTTATCAGGAAGGGAATCATGCCTTGGAATCTTAGACTTTTAACTTTTGATGACAAGGAAGATATGGAAACATTTATGAAATCATAACATAGGAATCATGCCTTTGAAAGAAAAGGACGAGCCTTAACATACCTGTCCCACCTCCTATTATCTACGCCTATTTGTCCAAGCTCGCAAGTCTACATTTAACAGGATTTACACAATCGTTAGACTCATCGTTATACGCTTGTCTTAGTCCTTCAAATAAATCCATTTATAATCTGCCGAAATTCGGGCAGCACCTCCCCTGTTCATATGCCTAGCTCGAAATCACAATACCAACAAAACAACAACTACAACAGCACCAACATCAACAACATCATCATCAATACCAAAATATTCCATAAAACATCCCACACGATGTTTGTCCAATTTCCCAACCAACAACTTTATTATACAACCATTTCATCACTCTATCTTCGTAAATAAACCAAAAGTAATATTAATAAGGAGAGATTCATACCTTATTTTTGTTAAAACAGCGATATCTTTACTATCCACCTTGAATCCACCGCAAAACCATACTAGAATCACATCTATGCGTTTATCCGAGCTTCGATTAATACTCCGTCACTTGAAAATTGCTTACTTTTTGTTTCCCTCTCTCTCTCTCTTGAATTTCTAGAATTTTCTGGGCAAAATCTGGGCTAAAATCTCGTGAAAAAGAGGGTTCTTACCCTTTTTATAAGGGTCAAATTCGGGTCAAATCCGGGTCGGCTTTGCTGTAGCAGCACTGTAGCAGCACTGTAGCAGTTTACTGTGGCAATACTGTAGCATGCGATTCTGCTCTGTCAGCTGAACTTCTAACGTCCATAATTCTCTACTCCAATGTCCTATCGACGAGTGGTTTGTTGCGTTGGAAACTAGACTTGATGAACTTCATTTTAGGCTTTTACTTTACTTCAAAACTCTTCGTATGATAGAAGATATTCTTTCCCAAAATTGGCTCATTCTTGTCGTACAAAGTAGCGCTCATCTTCTTCCAAAGTCATGCTAACTCAACTTCTTCCACTCATTTCCTTATAGGACCTTCCGGAATTCCTTATATGCATCCTTCACTCATAAAATATACTCAATAATGCTTCACTCCATATAGTCCAAAGTTGATAAGTGCTCTTTGAAGATACAGGGTGTAACAAAAAGGGTGCAGTAAGGTAGTATCAGTACAAACACTGTGTACCGGTAAGCATCATAGGTCGACTAAGATTAGTTCACGCATATAAGTATAAAATCAACAAGATAAACATATAGACACTTAATACTCAAATCCAAGTCACAGAATATCCCATAACCGAATAACAACCTAATATAAAGCTTCTAAACCCCAAGTCTGTCAAGTCTCAATAATCTCACTGGATAATGACAAGTCCAAGTTCCGATCCTAGGTAGAGTCACTATTCCACAATTTAACTCAGTCAATGATCATATTAATATCATAATAGGCATTCAACATCCATACCAAAATCAGAACCAACGAGCATTTCATAATGCAAAATAAAATATAATGATGTGAAATGCAAAATATGATGAAGTGCATGTAATGCACTAGCCAAATACACATTGTACACACATGCTCACTGGTGTCATTGCCCAGAAGTCATGACCTGCAGGGGACTCATGGTGTCCATGTACCACTGGTTCCGGATACTCATCGGACCCGAGCAATAAAGCCTCCGCTCCGAAAAGAACCTCAGACGCGGATCCACATCATGTGCCACTCATTTCTAGAACGAACCTCGGACCACGAGCTCGCAACTAGAATAAAATAGTATCACAAGTTCAACAAGAAGATTATATCAACTTCTTCACTAATTTTACATCAAAATATATGTCTCCACGTATTCCAATTCATTAGTTTGTATGGACTATGAACAATAGCAATAACAATGTCAAACACAAGGCATCATGCCACAAGTCCTTCATTAATCATATGAGCGTATGAATGCATAAATGAGTGTAAACATGGTAAATCAACGCAAATAGACTAACGATGAAGGTACAAGTCACAAAGCCACAAGTCATATCAAGTTTTAGATCAACTCAACCATGAAATGAATCATATAATCCGTCTCAACTAACATAAGAGTCTATGTCCCTCTTTACTTCCACATGTAGCAAGTATGCTTCACAACTAAGTCTTGTATCACCAAGATGCTCCATTTTTCTATATATTATAATCAACAGTAAATCATACATGAAGTGTTCGACTACGTACTATCATAAATATTTAAATCACAATTTAGGTCTAAACTCAGTATCCTTCCTTTCTCCGATGATATGTGTCACAATAAGAGAGAATTGAGTACAACACAACAATTTAGGTAATAAGTCTAATCACAACGAGCCGTCATCATGTTACACCCTCTACTTTTGGAGAAGCACTTATCAAGTTTGAGCATAAGTATGTTGAACTATGGCTAAGTAAAACAACTTTGGACTATATGGAGTGAAGCATTATTGAGTATATTTTATGAATGAAGGATGCATATAAGGAATTCCGGAAGGTCCTATAAGGAAATGAGTGGAAGAAGTTGAGTTAGCATGACTTTGGAAGAAGATGAACGCTACTTTGAACGACAAGAATGAGCCAATTTTGGGAAATAACATCTTTTAGCATACGAAAAGTTTGGAAGTAAAGTAAAATCCTAAAATGAAGTTCATGAAGTCTAGTTTCCAACACAACAAACCGCTCGTCGATATGACATCGGAGTAGAGAGTTATGGTCGTTACAAGTTAGGCCGGCTGTGAAGGGATTACTCTGCGGGAACGCGCCAGTGCAGTGCGTGAACGTGTAGAGGCACGTCCAACTACAGTGCGCGAACGCACCAGCGCAGTGCGCAAACACGCTGAGGAAAATCCACGACCTCTAGAAGCTATTTACTTTAAACATCAAATCTTGACAGGACTAAGGAATCTATTGAAGATAAACAAGATTTCAAGATCTTCCTATCTTGATTAAGGTAAGGATATTCTTTACTATGGATATTACGAATTGTATTATGGAGATTTACTTGATAAAGCTTCGTAAAGTCGATTGATTGGTTGAGAAATTGGGTAAACATCGTGTGGGATTTTTTTATTGAGTATATTAGTATTGATGATGATATTGTTTATACTAGTGTTGTTACTATTGTTGTTTTGTTGGTATTGTGATTTCGGGCTAGGGATATAAACAGAGGAGATGTTGCTCGAATTTCAGCAGATTCTAAGGGAATTTAGTTTGAAAGCTTAAGACAAGCATATGACAATGAGCCTAACAATAGTATGAATAGTTTTTTTATGTAGATTATGAGACTACGAATGATCTTATGTAGATTGCAAGATAGGAAGTAGGTTAGAAAGCCGAGAAGTAAGCTTCCAGGTATCTTAAGGCTGTTCCTTCTTTTCTTGGCATGATTCCATGTATGGTAAGAGCATAATGAACCTTGTGACTAGAGATTTGTCAAAGTAGAGCTTGTCATATTGTTGCGTAGTTTTCGAGTGTTATGTTATTCTTCCTGAGGGGCCATATCCCCTCCCCATGTCCTTGAGTTCATTGAGAGACAGAAAGAAAATTACAGTATCGGTATATGTCAGCACATGCGTGATATACATATATTTTCTTTAGCCTGGACACTTGGTCAGTGAGACATTTTATTTAGCCTGACCACTTGGTCAGTGAGACAGATATGCCTGGCCTACGGGTCAATGAGACAGGTATGCCTGGCCTACGGGTCAGTGAGACAGATTGCCTGTCCGACGGGTCAGTGAGACAGATTACCTGGCCGACGGGTCAGTGAGATTTTACAGTTGCCTAGCCACTTGGTCAGTGAGATATATAATAATATTATATTGCATTTCATATGAGACAGTTCAGATGAGATATTCAGGGCATTCCTTGGCCTCCAGATTGTATTGTTTCAGTTCAGTTTCAATTATCATTGCCAACATACTCAGTACATTGTTTCATACGGAAGTCCATTTTGCTGCGGGCGCTGCATTCATGCCCGCAGGTTCAAGTAGCCAGACAGGCGATCTAGCTCAATAAGTCTTCCACTCAGCTGCAGACAGTGCGCTTCACTTAGCTCGGAGCTGCAGTCCCATTTGGTATGCTATTTTGACAGTTATGTATATACGGGTATGATTTATTATTAACAGTCAATAGATAAGTGAATGAATGAATAAATAAAACAAGTCATACTTAATAGATAATATAAGTGTGGAAGTCTAACTATTTCAACCCCAAAATCTGAAAGTCATCGTACAAGGATTCTAATTTACAATGTCTAAAGAATGAAGCATATCTCAGATATAATAACAAATAATGTCTGGAATAAAAATAGACATCTGGAAAGAGATATCTTCAAGTGGCATGGAATGGATAAAAACACCCTCGGATCTGATCGAGCAAACTAGCTTCAAGCTAGAGATGTAATATGGATGAAACCTCTGGAATACAATCTACACTAAAAAAAAGGCGCAACAAGGTAGTATCAGTACAAACACTATGCACCGGTAAGCAACATAGGCTGACTAAGATTTTTTAACGCTTGTAAGTATAAAATCAACAAGATATACAGATAGGCACTTAACACTAAAATCCAAGTCAGAAAATATCTCATGATAGAGTCACAACCTAAGATGAAGTTTCTAACACATAAGTCTGTCAAGTTTGAATATTCTTACCTCATAATCACAAGTCTAAGTTCCTTCCCTAGGTAGAGTCACTAATCCACAATTTAACGTAGTCAATGGTCATCATTATCTTATAATAGGCATTCAACATCCATACCAAAATAAAAAACGAACGAGCATATTATAATGCAGAATAAAATGTAATGATGTGCAATGCAAAATATGATGATGTGCAATACAATGCAATGCCATGCACTGGCCAATCACTTGAATTGTACACATATGCTAATTGATGTCATTGCTCGGTAGTCATGATCTATAGGGGACACATGGTGTCCATGTACCACTCGTTCCGGATTCACTCCACGCACCTGAGCATAAACCTCTGCTCCGGAAGGAACCTCGGACGCGGCCCATATCAACGTACCTCTCATTTTCGAAACTAACCTCGGGCCACGAGCCCATAACCAGGCCACATCCTTACCCCCAGTCAAATGTGCCTTTTCATATGTATAGTAACACTGTCACATCACTCTCAATGATCAATTCATCAAGTACCATATATCAAATAGTATCACAAGTTCAACAAGAAGATTATATTAACTTCTTCACTAATTTCACATCACAATGTATGTCTCAACGTATTCCAGTTCATTAGTATGTATGGACTATGAACAATTAGCAATAACAATGTCAAACACAACGCATCATGCCATAAGTCTTCATGAATCGTTTCCGAAACATTTCCATCATGTATGAGTGTATGAATGCATAAATGAGTGTAAACATGGTAAATCAATACAAGCTAATAAAGCAATAGCGAAGGTACAAGTTACCAAGCCACAAGTCATATCAAGACTTGGATTAACTCAACCATAAAATGAATCATACAAACCATCTCAACCAACATAAGAGTTTATGTCCCTCTTTACTTCCTCACATAGCAAGTACGCCTCACAACTAAGTCTTGTATCACCAAGAAGCTCCATTTTTCTATATATTATCATCAACAGTAAATCATACATCAAGTTTTCATCTACGCATTGTGATAAGTTTATATCACAATTCAGGCCTAAACTCATTATCCTTCATTTTTCCGATAATATGTGTCACAATAAGAGAGATACTGAGTACAACACGATAAATTAGGCAATAAGTCTAATCACAATAATAGGGCAACAAGCCACCATAAAAAGAAATCTAATAGAAATCCATCCCGAATCACCACAGTATGAATACAACTACACCTCATATTTCAGTACATAACACAATGGCGACAAGCCTACAAAATCAGAAGTCATACCAACCTAGCTACTATCCAACCAAAACACCATGTGCGAAGGCCTAATAATGCTTTCTCCCATCAATTCTACACAATACATATGTTTCGCTAATCGAAGTCTAACTAAAGTAAGTCATAACCTATCTGGAATGCAGAACAGAAGCCACGAACTACTCCACACGAGCCTTCTATTTTCGAAGCGCCTCATAAATGTTACACCTCGGAAATTTCCCCGTGAACGTACAGTGAAAAGTTGCAGGTTTGCACTTTGACCCAGTTGGTCGTAAAATGGAATACGGCCAGTAAAGTGATTTACGAACCGTAAACTGCTATCGTCCTCCAACCTTTCAAAAATTTCAACTTTCTGTCAAATGCTTCAAATGGTTAAAAACGACTTGGAATACGGACCGTAAATCGAAATACGGCCCGTAAACTGAGTCGTAAATTGCCATGATCTCCAGCATGCCTTTCTGGTTTTGATATGCTTAAATACGGTCACGAAGGACGGACCGTAAACCAGAATACGACCCGTAAAGTGGGTTTACGACCACCGTACACCTCAGTCACTGTTCATTCCGGAATAGATTTTAAGTCATTAAAAAGAGACCCAACCTCATTCAAATCATTTCATATTGACGATATTTCTCTCTGGAAACTCCTAGAATACTCTCTACTATTCAATTACAAGAACTCAAGGGAGATTGGTGATCAATTACAGGGGACCCACGAAATCAAGTGTGAGAATCACATTAAAATTCATCCTTCTCAAGAAAACCTAAAAGGAGTGAAGTAGGATTTTGGTGCTAGAGGAGTAAATCCATTCAAAGCTTGTTCAACCATCATCTAAGGTAAGTTTCATGACCATTTAATGTTGTTTAAGGTATTGAAAGGTTAAGATACCCGAATTGTAGAAAAGCATAGCAAATGGG
Organism: Lycium barbarum; assembly: GCF_019175385.1. Lineage (NCBI taxonomy): Eukaryota > Viridiplantae > Streptophyta > Magnoliopsida > Solanales > Solanaceae > Lycium > Lycium barbarum. The sequence goes on along the minus strand of NC_083339.1, from coordinate 50,490,428 downwards.
TCATAAATGGGTGAATAGTGCCATGAGTGAATGGTAGTTGTATTGAATCATAAATGTTAGTGTGTTGTGAGTATGAATACGATATAAATGACATGTAGACCATGAGATAAGTGTGATACATGAGAAAATATGATAGCAAACCCACAACCATAATTGTGGGAAAGATGAAGAGAAATGGTGGATCATGATCATTGTATATGAATGATGATTGTTGATTGCTATATTGTAATTTTTGTTGTGGGTATTGGAAGTTGATATGAAATATGGGAAAAGTAGTGTAAACAAAGGAAGTGCTGGCCAATTGTCTCTAGAAATAGTAATGCCTTCTTATAGTTGATTAACTAACGTTAGTACGAATCCTCTTTTAAAGGTAGAGGCGTGACATTGAAGGAGAATAAACGAACGCTAGATTGCTTAAACGAGAAATATATGTGAGGCTAGTCCCTTCTTTCTAATGGCATGAATCCTATAGTGTAACTACTTTCTTATCCACGAGCCTATGTCTATAATTAGCTACACAAGGTAATGAGTTAAAGTACAAAAAGTCTAATGATGTTATTCATCGCTTACACTCACCTTATACGCTAATTCCTTCAAGGTGAGGCAGAATGTCCATGGTTGTTCCATAATGTAATCGGGGGATCACGACCTTACGTCACCCCGATAGAGTATAGTTGATCTTGAGCCTTATACATGTACTATGATAAGATAAGCATACCATGATGAGCACACTATGATGTTGATGATATAACACAGCGCCTAGTTGGCCGGGCAGTCACCGCTAAGGCGGGCAGCTATATGTATACACCATGGCCAGATGGCATGGGCAGACACCACTAGTGGGCGGCATGAGATGATACCCCGTACGTGGGAAGCCTGGACGCAGGCTAATGTTATTGATTATCACACCGAACCGATATGGACGGGCAGCTTATACATTTTGCATATATAATAAGATGATGAGTATGAGTAAGATAGCATGCATTACTTATTTTGTTTATACTTGATAGTCAGATTCAGATGTTCCATATTGATATCATTCCCATTACCATTGTCTTATTTCATTGTTTATGCCTCTCATACTCAGTATAATGTTCGTACTGACGTCCGTTTTCTTTGGACGCTGTGTTCATGCCCACAGGTAGATAGGGAGGAGAATTCGACCCAGATTCGTAGTAGCTGTCAACTGATTTGAGAAGCACTCCATTGTCCCGGAGGTGCTTATGATTATTCTTTTGTATATATAGTCATGTATATGTATTTTGGGCATGACGGGGTCTTGTCCCGTCCTTGCGTTCAGTACTCCAGTAGAGGCTCTTAGATGTGCAGTGTGGGTTAGATGGTCTCACGAGATGCTTTCATGTACATGTATATATTATTTTGATGGCCAAAAGGCTTATGCATATAAAAGTATTTGTGTGTTCTCAAAATGAAAAGATGATATTCTTATGTCCTAAGTATAAATCGATAAAAGAGCATTAAATGAGTAAGAAGAGTAGCAGAACGAATGGTGCTCGGTGACTGGCCCCAGGTACCCGGCACGGCCCCTAGATGGGTCGTGACAAAAGTGGTATCAGAGCGGTTCAGTCCTAGGAAGTGTCTACGAGCCGTGTCTAGTAGAGTTTTGTTTATGGTGTGTTGCGCGCTACATCAATAAACAAGAGGCTACAGGGCATTTAGGAAAAATGACCATCTTTCTTCTCGTGAGATCGTGCGGTAGAGCCGCATGTAAGATTTTATCCTCCCTAATAGTATGTTCTGATTTCAGAATGTCGCCAAAAGGGAAGGCTACAGTCGCCCATAAGGGAAAGACTACGACAAAGAGGCGGGTAGAAAGAGAGCCTCCGACGAATATCGAAGAAGGCTAATCACATAATGAGGCCTTATCTAATACCTCTTCTACCCTGCCTAATGTGGAAGGGCAAGGAGGAGCTCCAGCTCCAATTTCTCCACCGGTTGCTTCGGGTCAACAAATGACCGAGGCCATCCAGTTATTGACACAATTGGTTGCCGCACAGGCACAACGACAAAGTGGGGGTTCCAGTGACCGGGCAGCAAGTACCAAAGCCCATGATTTTATGAGCCTAAATCCTCCGGAGTTTTTCGGGTCAAAGCCGGATGAAGACCCGCAAGGTTTCATAGATGAGGTGTTGAGGACATTAAAGATTGTCCATGCCTCCGAAACTGAATCCGTGGAGTTGGCATCTTATAGACTCCGGGATATGGCTGTTTTATGGTATAACAACTGGGTAATGTCACGAGGAGAGAATGCGCCCCTTCCGGTTTGGCAAGAATTTGTGGATGCATTTATTCGTCACTCTTTGCCACCCGAGGTCCGCCGAGCTAGGGCGGACAGGTTTCTAAATCTGAGGTAAGGAAATATGAGTGCCCGGGAGTATGGCATGCAATTTAATTCCTTGGCTAGATATGCTCCGGCTATCGTGGCCGACATGGGAGATCGGGTACATAGATTTGTGAGTTTCCTAGGGCCACATTTATTCAGAGATTGCTTGACGGTGTCCTTGCAAGACGGGACGGATATTTCCCGAATACAGGCCCATGCTCAGAATTTGGAGGGGCGACAACAACAACAAAGAGGCGACCATGATGTCGATAGAAGGCAAGGCAAGAGGGCCAGATCTATGGGAGCTGACAGTGATTATAGAGGGGGATCAAGGCAGACATATTCTGGGTACTCAGTCCAGTCGGTGACTAGTTCACCTCCCCGATCTACATGTAGGAGATTTGATCGCTCTTTCCGTTCAGGACAGGGCCAGAGTTCGAGGGCCTCAGATTTCCAGTTCAGGGAAGACTATAGTCAGAAGAAACCTCCAGTACCGCGATGCAGCCAATGCGGTAGATTGCATTCCGGACAGTGTCGCTAGGGTTCGGACGCTTGCTATACTTGCGGCCAAGTTGGGCACATGATGAGAGATTGCCCGTCAACGAGTGGTAGAGTTGGAGTTCAGCCTATAGGTTCAGCAGCCGGCTCTTCCTCAGCACGCCCGGTAGGGCAGGCTCCCCAGATGTCAGCAGGCCGAGGTAGAGGCAGAGGGGCATCATCTACTTCAGGTGCCACTCAGCCCCGTGTATATGATTTAGTGGGATGATAGGACCTTGAGTCCTCCCCGGACGTCGTTATAGGTACATTGTCTATATTCTCCCGTGATGTATATACACTGATAGATCTGGGTTCTACTCTTTCCTATATTACTCCATATGTTGCTGGTTGTATTGGGGTGAAACCTGAGCCGATCAGACCTTTTGAGGTGTCTACTCCGGTTGGTGATCCCGTGATAGCAAGGCAAGTGTATAAAAATTGTGTAGTTGTGATATGTGATCGCCAGACAAAAGCTGATTTGATTGAGCTGGAAATGGTAGACTTCGATGTAATTATGGGTATGGATTGGTTGGCATCATGCTATGCTAATGTCGATTGCCGAACAAAAGTAGTTCGATTCCAATTTCCGGGAGAGCCCGTGCTTGAATGGAAGGGTAATGCAGCATCACCGAAAGGTAGGTTTATTTCCTACCTTAAGGCAAGGAAGATGATAGCCAAGGGCTATATTTATCACTTAGTTCGGGTTCATGACACCGAAGCAAAGCCACCAACTTTTCAATCAGTTCCGGTAGTGAATGAATTCACAGATGTGTTTCCAGACGAACTTCCAGGAATTCCTCAAGAAAGGGAGATTGACTTCGCCATTGATGTGTTGCCGGACACCAAGCCTATTTCTATTCCTCCTTATCGAATGGCCCCGGCAAAATTAAAAGAGTGAAAGGCGCAGCTAAAAGATTTGCTCGAAAAGGGATTTATTAGACCCAGCTCATCACTGCGGGGAGCTCCAGTTTTGTTTGTAAGAAAGAAAGACGGATCTCTACGGATGTGCATCGATTACAAGCAATTGAACAAAGTGACGATAAAGAACAATTATCCTCTTCCAAGGATTGATGACTTATTCGACCAATTGCAAGGTGCCAAGTGGTTTTCTAAAATAGACTTGAGGTCGGGTTATCATCAAGTGAGGGTTAGAGAAGCAGATATTCCCAAAACAGCCTTCAGAATGAGATATGGCCACTATGAATTTCAAGTGATGTCGTTCGGGTTGACTAATGCTCTGGCTGGTTTATGAATTTGATGAAAAACGTATTCTGACTCTCTTGGATCTATTTGTGGTAGTATTTATTGATGATATTCTGGTGTATTCTCGCACGGAATCGGAACATGCGGATCATCTGAGAATTGTTCTTGGTATTCTTCGAGCCTGAGAATTGTATGCAAAATGTTCAAAGTGTGAGTTCTGGCTGAATTCTGTAACATTTCTGGGCTATGTTATTTCCAATGATGGCATTCGAGTCGACACTCAGAAAATTGAAGCGGTGAAGACTTGGCCAAGGCCTACAATGCCCACAGAAGTCCGTAGTTTTCTGGGTTTGGCAGGTTATTATCGAAGGTTCGTAGAGGGATTTTTGTCTATTTCAGCCCCATTGACGAAGCTAACCCAGAAGTCAGCAAAGTTTCAATGGGATGATGCCTGTGAGCGCAGTTTCCAAGAGTTGAAAAACAGGTTGACCTTAGCCCCGGTTCTAACACTTCCAGAAGGGCTAGATGGCTATGTTGTGTATTGTGACACTTCCAGTGTCGGATTGGGATGCGTATTGATGCAGCATGGTAAGGTTATTGCATATGCTTCGAGACAATTGCGGAAACATGAGAAGAATTATCCAACTCATGATCTTGAAGTAGCTGCGGTCATTCATGCCTTAAAAATGTGCAGACATTATTTGTACGGTGTGCACGTTGATATCTATACAGATCACAAGAGTCTTCAGTACATCTTCAAGAAAAAAGAGATGAACCTGCGACAGAGGCAGTGGTTAGAATTATTAAAAGATTATGATGTTAACATTTTATACCACCCCGGGAAGGCGAATGTAGTGGCCGACGCACTTAGCCGCCGATCAATGGGCAGTTTATGTGAAGTCCCTTCGGAAAGGAAAGAGATGGTTCAAGAACTTCATCGATTGGGTAATCTTGGAGGGCGTGTAATTGATTCGGGCGATGCCGGGATGAGTATAAATGATTCCACAATTTCGTCCTTGGATATGGAAGTGAAAGAACGGCAGTGCGAAGATCCGCAGTTATGTCGTTATAGAGACACATCACATGGGAAAGAAAAGTCTTCGTTTGAAGTTTCCATGGATGGAATTCTTAGGTACCGAGGCAGGTTATGTGTGTCGAATGTGGCGGAAATGCGCCGACGAATTTTAGAAGAAGCACATTGCTCTCGATATTCTATTCATCCAGGTGCAACCAAAATGTATAATGATCTCAAGATGATGTACTGGTGGGATGGCATGAAAAGAGACATAGCAGAATTCGTAGCACAATGTCGAAATTGCCAACAGGTAAAAGCTGAACATCAGAAGCCAAGGGGCTTGTTACAGGCAATAGAAATCCCTACTTGGAAATGGGAAGTGATAAATATGGATTTTATAGTGGGATTACCTCGTTCCCGTGGCAAGTATGATTCCATATAGGTGATCGTGGGCAGATTGACAAAGGCAGCCCATTTTCTCCCAGTTAGGACTACATACTCAGCGGAAGATTATGCAAGGTTGTATCTCAAGGAGATTGTGTGACTTCATGGTGTTCCATTATCCATCATCACAGACAGAGGAGCACAATTTACAGCCAAGTTTTGGAAATCCTTTCAAGAAGATCTAGGCACTCAAGTGAAGCTTAGCACGGTGTTTCATCCGCAGACAGATGGGCAAGCCGAGCGTACCATTTAAACCTTGGAAGATATGTTATGAGCATGTGTGCTGAATTTTGGTGGAAGTTGGGACGATCATTTTCCGCTAATTGAATTTGCATATAACAACAACTATCATTCCAGTATTCAAATGGCTCCATATGAAGCTTTATACGGAAGGAAATGTAGATCTCCAGTTGGATGGTTCGAAATAGGAGAAACGCAATTAGTAGGCCCTGAATTGATTCAATAAGCGGTGGAAAAGGTTAAGATGATTCGAGATCGATTATTAACAGCCCAAAGTCGCCAAAAGTCCTATGCGGACAATCGCCGACGAGACTTGGAATTTCGAGTTGGTGATCGGGTATTCCTGAAAGTATCTCCAATGAAAGGGGTGATGAGATTCGGCAAGAGAGGGAAGTTAAGTCCTAGGTACATTGGGCCCTATGAAATCATCCGCAAGGTGGGCCAAGTAGCCTATGAATTGGATCTACCTTCGGAGCTTGAATCAGTCCATCCATTTTTCCACGTTTCGATGCTCCGCAAGTGTATTGGAGATCCCACAAATATTGTTCCGATAGATGATGTGCAAGTAACAGAAAAGCTAACCTCTGAAGAAGTGCCTATTGCTATCCTCGACAGTCAAGTGCAAAAACTCTGAAACAAAGAGGTGGTTTCAGTAAAAGTCATGTGGCGAAACAATAACAAGGAAGAAATAACTTGGGACGCGGAAGAGAGTATGAAGTCTAAGTATCCGCATTTATTTGACCCCCAGGAGAGATTCAAGATGAAACGCCAGCGATATAAGGTATGTATGTTTATTTTCATGCTTTTGGCCGTGTGTGGCCATAGATATGTCGATGTTGTGATGTAGCCCTGTGAGGCGATGATAGTATGGGTGGTTGTGACAGGTTGATAGTGCCAGATTACAGGGGAAACTCTGGCGAAATTTTCGTAGAATCCCGAGTGTTTAACATTCGAGGACGAATGTTCCAAAAGGGAGGGAGAGTGTTACACCTCGGAAATTTCCCCGTAAACGTACAGTGAAAAGTTACAGGTTTGCACTTTGACCCAGTTTGTCGTAAAATGGAATACGGCCCGTAAAGTGATTTATGGACCGTAAACTGCTATCGTCCTCCAACCTTTCAAAAATTTCAACTTTCTGTCAAATGCTTCAAATGGTTAAAAATGACTTGGAATACGGACCGTAAATCAAAATACGGCCCGTAACCTGAGTCGTAAATTGCCATGATCTCCAGCATGCCTTTCTGGTTTTGATATGCTTAAATACGGTCACGAAGGACGGACCGTAAACCAGAATACGGCCCGTAAAGTGGGTTTACGACCACCGTACACCTCAGTCACTGTTCATTCCGGAATAGATTTTAAGTCATTAAAAAGAGACCCAAGCTCATTCAAATCATTTCATATTGACGATATTTCTCTCTAGAAACTCCTAGAATACTCTCTACTCTTCAATTACAAGAACTCAAGGGAGATTGGTGATCAATTACATGGCACCCATGAAATCAAGTGTGAGAATCACATTAAAATTCATCCTTCTCAATAAAACCTAAAAGGATTCAAGTAGGGTTTTGGTGCTAGAGGAGTAAATCCATTCAAAGCTTGTTAAACCATCATCTAAGGTAAGTTTCATGACCATTTCATGTTGTTTAAGGTATTGGAAGGTTAAGATACCCGAATTGTAGAAAAGCATAGCAAATGGGTCATAAATGGGTGAATAGTGCCATGAGTGAATGGTAGTTGTATTGAATCATAAATGTTAGTGTGTTGTGAGTATGAATAGGTTATAAATGACATGTATACCATGAGATAAGTGTGATACATGAGAAAATATGATAGCAAACCCACAACCATAATTGTGGGAAAAATGAAGAGAAATGGTGGATCATGGTCATTGTATATGAATGATGATTGTTGATTGCTATATTGTAATTGTTGTTGTGGGTGTTGGAAGTTGATATGAAATATGGGAAAAGTAGTGTAAACAAAGGAAGTGCTGCCCAATTGGCTCTAGAAATAGTAATGCGTTCTTATAGTTGATTAACTAACGTTAGTATGAATCCTCTTTTGAAGGTAGAGGCGTTACATTGAAGGAGAATAAACGAATGCTAGATTGCTTAAACGAGAAAGGTATGTGAGGCTAGTCCCTTCTTTCTAATGGCATGAATCCTGTAGTGTAACTACTTTCTTATCCACGAGCCTATGTCTATAATTAGCTACACAAGGTAATGAGTTAAAGTACAAAATGTCTAATGATGTTATTCATCGCTTACACTCACCTTATACGCTAATTCCTTCAAGGTGAGGCAGAATGTCCATGGTTGTTCCATAATGCAATCGGGGGATCACGACCTTACGTCACCCTGATAGAGTATAGTTGATCTTTAGCCTTCTGCATGTACTATGACAAGATAAGCATACCATGATGAGTACACTATGATGATGATGATATAACACCGCGCCTAGTTGGTCGGGCAGTCACCGCTAAGGCGGGCAGCTATATGTATACACCATGGCCAGATACCATGGGCAGACACCACAAGTGGGCGGCATGAGATGATACCCCGGACGCGGGATGCCTGGACGCAGGCTAATGTTATTGATTATCACACCGATCCGATATGGACGGGCAGCTTATACATTTTGCATGTATGATAAGATGATGAGTATGAGTAAGATAGCATGCATGCCTTATTTTCTTTATACTTGACAGTCAGATTCAGATGTTCCATATTGATATTATTCCCATTACCATTGTCTTATTTCATTGTTTATGTCTCTCATACTCTGTACAATGTTCGTACTGACGTCAGTTTTCTTTGGACGCTGTGTTCATGCCGACAGGTAGACAGGGAGGAGAGCTCGACCCAGATTCGTATTAGCTGTCAGCTGATTTGAGAAGCACTCCATTGTCCCGGAGGTGCTTATGATTATTCTTTTGTGTATATAGTCATGTATATGTATTTTGGGCATGACGGGGTCTTCTTCCGTCCTTGCGTTCAGTATTCCAGTAGAGGCTCGTAGATGCGCAGTGTGGGTTAGATGGTCTCACGAGATGCTTTCATGTACATGTATATATTATTTTGATGGCCGAGAGGCTTATGCATATAAAAGTATTTTTGTGTTCTCAAAATGAAAAGATGATTTGCTTATGTCCTAAGTATAAATCGATAAAAGAGCATTAAATGAGTAAGATGAGTAGCAGAACGAATGGTGCTCGGTGGCTAGCCCCGGGTACCCGTCATGGCCCCTAGATGGGTCATGACAATAACGATCGAAGTCTAACAATATGATGCTAAGTAAGAAACAAACCATGTATTTATACAAGAACGACAATTTGGGGAAGAAGACCCACTTACTTCTACCCTCTTCAATGGATGAAACCATCCTTTAATGGTCAATTTATCATCACTTTTATCTTTACACTCATTAACCTTCAATCCATGAGTTTCTAATCAATTTACCCTTTCAAACAGATTTTAGGACAAAATTTCCATTTTTATTAGAACTCTAAGTCTCAACAAGCAATTTTAACCATGAGAAATCAAATTCCCTTCCTAGAAAGTGATAATCTATACTCCTGGATGATTATTCAACAACCCACCAATTATTTAAGGGTTTACTAATTCTAGGGTTCTAGGATTTTCACCCACCATTGATGGACCTTAAAATAATCATGGAATTTGAAGAAGAAGGGAAAAGGAATAAATAAAGATGGGGACTTACCCTCCAAGATGCTTTCACCAAAGAATGGAATGAATTTTGCCTCTTTCTCTCTTGAAAACTGACTTTGGGGTCTTTGGACTAATGGGTAGGAGTTGGGGTATTAAAATAGGGCATTCTGCCCCCCGTTGGCCGCTGTAGCAGCCAGTTGGTCGCTGCAGCAGTCCTACTATAGCGGCCTTATGGTCGCTACAGCAGACCTGCTGGAACAGTCCGCACTAAAAAGGGCATAACTCCCTCATCCGGAGGCGAAACACGACGATTATTTTTTCTATGGCTTCGTAATTTTGGTACGAATCTAATGTCTTAAACATCACTCAAAACAAAGGTCGTTTGATCAATTTGGAGCCATTTCTATCACCAGACCTATGGCGAACACCTCGAATACGAGCGCGATAAAACCCAAACCCATCCGAAACTTTTCGGAACATCACCAAAACTTGTGGACAAGTTAAAAATCATCATATTAACATGTTGTAACTTTCAAAGTATTGACAGGAGGTCATCCTAACCCGACGTTGACCGTGGTCAACTCTAACTTGCTAACTTAATTAGCTTATCCATCAATGACTCAATTTACACTCAAACCTTGCGGAAACCAACCCAATGACTTCATTAAGTCATAAATCATAATAATAGGACTTGGGGAAGGGTCAACAAGGTTAAATGGGTCAAGACACTATAACGACCAAATGGGTCGTTACATCAGATACCAATTTACCCATCGTTCGTCCTCAAACGTAAAAGGAGAGTACGAAGGTTGACGATAACCCAAGGACACGTATTATAACCACTCGGAAAACTCAACGGCACGAAGTGCGCACTAATCACTATCCGCTCATCTTATTAGTCAAAGCTTCTTATAGCTTAGCTAAAAGACCCAGCTTCTATATTTCTGTACTCGAACATACGACAGGAATTGCTACAAAACATATGCATCATCTAATATATCGAAGTTGATCATACTAATCCCAATTCATACCTCTAATGATTATAACTTCTCTAGACCCTTATGATCACCAATGCTTTCAACAAATATTTCTTAGATGAGTAAGCCAAGATTTCATATCGCAACACACTTTGTTTAATACTAACTATGTCAACCTTTTACCTATAAATCATTCAAGCCAAGTAACAGTTTATCACGGACTTACCCGAACCTCTCTGTTTCTATCACTTACTTAATACTACAAAAGGACCACGTGAAACCCAACAACCTTATCTATTCCACCAACTCATTTACTCTTTTTCCTCGAGACTAACTCGTTAGGACGCTCTTCCGAACATCTCGTCCTATCAGAACAGTTTAACATCCCTATATTTCTTACATTATGACAAATTTACTATTTATCAAGAAGTCACAACAATATATCAACTCTTAGACAAATCTCACCTACTATCAATTTATTAACTATTCCTCATATTTATCTCAACAAACCGGAACTCAGACACCTGCTTCACAACTAATTTAACTAAGATCCCCATTACTTTAATATGACGGAACTTAGCTCAGAGATTTTGGAAATAAGCCTTACCTTAGCAAGATATCGTACAACTCGAGAACACCCACCAACAAACATATAAGTAGGCCCAATAACCACATAGGTAAATACAACAATACAATGCAATAAATAATATAATCTCTCACCAGCCATAAGTGTCACAATCACCACTAAAATCTTCATTTCTGTTATCCAACCAATGTCCCCTATAGCCTATGACATACTGGAACATACCCTCGAGTCAACTTCACATTGTGCAACCTCAACGTAGCTCTCAAATTATTAGCTCTTGTTTCGAACGGTCCCCCTTTTTATCCTTAATCAATCTTAGTCTAGATTAGAGATTCTAGCTTATGGTTTACTACTTCATGAAATCCCATCTCACTATTGGCAAGAGTCACCAATTAAACTGATATTTAAAGCCTATTATTCAATTCTCAATGCTAAGGTAGAAACGCATCTTCTCTAACTAGTCCCCATACATTTGCAAAATTAATTCAAGCCTAAGATGATAGATAATCATAAGATAAGGCAAGGGAATTCACCCTCAGAAGAAACAAATTCAAGTTAAAAACACGGCTCACTATTTTCTGTCGACCACTGCGGCAGTCAAACCACCGCTGCAGCGGTCTCGCCATAGCTGCCAAATGCCCGCTATAGCGGACTAAAAGAAAATAGACCACCGCTATAGCGGCCCATGTTCCGCTATAGTGACATCGCCATAGCGGAACATGGCCCGCAATGGGAAAAAAATAAACCATTACTGACCGCTAGCGGCAAGGGGCTCACCACGATAGCGGTTACGTCGTAGTGGTACAAGCCCCACCGCAGTGGTCTCATTTGGACAGTAAGCTCGACTTTTGCCCAGTTTTTCCTCTATCGCCCAACATTTCATCCGAGGCCTCGCACACACAAACAAAACATGCATATGAATGTAAAAACACTATAGGACTCACTCGTGGCCTTGGAATCCCCAATGGAAGTCTAAATTCCTGCATCACCCCCCAATGAACTCAATACAACCGATCAATAATCACAAATCGCTCGCATAAGAGTTTAGCGGAGGGGTTTCCACCATTCGTGGAAGAATAAGACAAGGAAGTGCAAATATAAATTGGAATCATCTAGATACCAATTTGAATGAAGTAGCACGAAAGAATGAAAGAATTTGATGTTTCCTAAGTGTCCCATAGCCTCTCACAGATAGGTACGGAGCTCTTCCTACCGATCCGCAAGACTCTACTAGACACGTCTTTGTACAACGAGATTCACGAACCTAGGCTCTGATACCAACTGTCTCGACCCTAATTACAGATCGTGCAGGCACCAACCTTATTATCACTAGTAGGCGAACCCTTACCCGTTAACCCATTAATCATTAGCCAATTTCAACTTCTTTAATAATTTATTAACAGTCAATAGATAAGTGAATGAATGAATAAATAAAACAAGTCATACTAAATAGATAATATAAGTGCGGAAGTCTAACAATTTCACCCCCAAAATCTAAAAGTCATTGTACAAGGACTCTAACTAACAATGTCTAAAGAATGAAGTATATCTCAAATATGATAACAAAGAATGTCAGGAATAAAAATAGACATCTGGAAAGAGATATCTTCAGGTGGCATGGAATGTATATAAGCTCACCCTCGGATTTGATCGAGCAAACTAGCTTCAAGCTAGAGATGTAATCTGGATGAAACCTCTGGAACACCATTTGCACTAAAAAAGGGTGCAACAAGGTAGTATTAGTACAAACACTATGTACCGGTAAGCATCATAGGCCAACTAAGATTAGTTCACGCATATAAGTATAAAATCAACAAGATAAACAGATAGGCACTTAATACTCAAATCCAAGCCACAGAATATTCCATAATAGAGTCATAGGCTAAGATGAAGCTTCTAAACCACAAGTAAGTCAAGTTTCAATAATCTCACCTGATTATCACAAGTCCAAGTTCCTTCCCTAGGTAGAGTCACTAATCCATAATTTAACTCAGTCAATGGTTATCATTATATTACAATAGGCATTCAACATCCATACCAAAATCAGAAACAAACGAGCATATAATAATGCAGAATAAAATGTAATGATGTGCAATGCAAAATATGATGATGTGTAATACAATGCAATGCCATGCATTGGCCAATCACTCGAACTGTACACACATGCTAACTGATGTCATTGCTCAGTAGTCATGTCCTGCAGGGGACCCATGGTGTCCGTGTACCACTTATTTCGGATTCACTCCTCGGACCCGAGCATAAACCTCCGCTCCGGAACGAACCTCGGACACGGCCCATATCAATGTACCTTTCATTTTCGAAACTAAACTCAGACCACGAGCCCATAACTAGGCCATATCCTCACCCCCGGTAAAATGTGCCATTTCATATGTATAGTAATACTGTCATATCACTCTCAATGATCAATTCATCAAGTACCATGTATCAAATAGTATCACAAGTTCAACAAGCAGATTATATTAACTTCATCACTAATTTCATATCATAATTTATGTCTCAATATATTCCAGTTTATTAGTATGTATGGACTATGAACAATTAGCAATATCAATGTCAAACACGAGGAATCATGCCACAAGTCTTTATGAATCGTTTCCGAACCATTTCCATCATGTGTGAGTGTATGATTGCATCAATGATTGTAAACATGGTAAATCAATATAAACCAATAAAGCAACAGTGAAGGTACAAGTCACAAAGCCACAAGTCATATAAAGAATTGGATCAGCTCAACCATGAAATGAATCATACAAACCGTCTCAATCAAAATAAGAGTCGATGTCCCTCTTTACTTCCTCACATAGACAGTACGCCTCGCAACTAAGTCTTGTATCACCAAGATGCTCCACTTTTCTATATATTATCATCAACAGCAAATCATACATCAAGTTTTCATCTACGCATTGTGATAAGTTTATATCACAATTCAAGCCTAAACTCATTATCCTTCCTTTCTCCGATAATATGCGTCACAATAAGAGTGAACTGAGTATAACACGACAATTTAGGTAATAAGTCTAATCGCAATAATAGGGCAACAAGCCACCATCAATAAAAATCAATCTAATAGAAATTCATCCCGAATCACCACAGTATGAATACAACTACACCTCATGTTTCAGTACATAACGTAATAGCGATGAGCCTACAAAATTAGAAGTCATACCAACCTAGCTAATATCCAACCAAAACACCATGTTCGACGACCTAATCATGTTTTCTCACGTCAATTCTACACAATACATGCGTTTCGCTAATCAAAGTCTAACTAAAGTAAGTCATAACCTACCTGGAATGCAGAAAAGGAGCCATGAACTAATTCACACGAGCCTTCTATTTCCAAAGCGCCTCATAACGGTCAAAGTCTAACAATATAATGCTAAGTAAGCAACAAACCATGTATTTAAATAAGAATGATAATTTGGGGAAGAAGACCCACTTACTTCTACCCTCTTCAATGGATGAAACCATCCTTTAATGGTGAGTTTATCATAACTTCTATCTCTACACTCATTAACCTTCAATCCTTGGGTTTCTAATAAATTTACCCTTTCAAACAGATTTTAGGACAAAATTTCCATTTTTATTAGAACCCTAAGTCTCAACATGCAATTTCAACCATAAGAAATCAAATTCCCATCCTAGAAAGTGCTAATCTATACTCCTAGATGATTAACCAACAACAAAATCAACAACCCACCAATTATTTAAGGGTTTACTAATTCTAAGGTTCTAGGATTTTCACCCACCAGTGATGGACCTTAAAAGAATCATGGAAATTAAAGAAGAAAGGAAAAGGAACAAATAAAGATGGGGACTTACCCTCCAAGATGCTTTCACCAAAGAATGAAATGAATTTTGCCTTTTTCTCTTTTAAAAACTGACTTTTGGGTCTTGGGAATAATGGGTAGGATTTGGCGTATTAAAATAGGGTATTCTGTCCCCCGTCGGCCGCTATAGTGGCCAGTTGGTTGCTGCCGCAGTCCCGCTATCGCGGCCTTATGGTCGCTATAGCGGACCTGCTGGAACAATCCGCACTAAAAAGGGCATAACTCCCTCATCGTGAGGCGAAACACGGCGATCCTTTTTTCTATGGCTTCGTAATTTCGATACGGATCTAATGTTTCAAACCTCACTCAAAACAAAGGTCGTTTGATCAATCTAGATCCGTTTCTATCCACAGACCTATTGTAAAAACATCGAATACGAGTGCGACAAAACCAAAACCCATCCGAAACTTTTCGAAACCTCACCAAAACTTGTGGAAAAGTTCAATCATCATATTAACATGTTGGAACTTCCAAAACATTGACACGGGGTCATCCTAACTCGACGTTAACTGTAGTCAACTCTAACTTGCTAACTTAACTAGATTCTACATCAATGACTCAATTTACACTCGAACCTTACGGAAACCAACTCAATGACTTCATTATGTCATAGATCATAATAACAAGACTTGGGGAAAGGTCAACAAGGTTAAATGGGTCAAAACACTATAACAACCAAACGGGTATGTATATATGTATATTGGCTATGAGTTCTCCTCAGCACGTATGTATATATGTATGTTGGCTATGTGTTCTTGATGTAGAGTCTATTGTGTTAATCTTACAGGCGTTAGTAGAGCTCAATTATAAGCTATTTATGGGACACCTTGTCGCTCAATGAGATTCAGGTACGAGTTTAAGGGTGCTTGGTCAGTAGAGGTCGGGCACTCGCCATGACTCATCAGCTTGGGTCGTGACTGAAGTGGTATCAGAGTAGTTTTGTCCTAGGTTTGTCTATAGACCATGTCCAGTAGACTCTTATTTGTAGGTGTGAAGTACGCCACACTTATAAACAGGACGCTGCGGGGCATTTAGGAACCATTGACCTTTCTTTCCATCTTAGATCGTGCAATAGAACCAGTGTCTAGGAAGGATCGTTCCTGACCCTCCTTTTGTCACGACCCAACCCCATGGCCATGACTAGTGCCCGAACTGGACACTCGTATACATACCTGCTAATTATAATCAAACTGAAACTAAGGACAGTATGGAAACTTGCAATAGCAACCGAAAGATTCATAACGCCATATATCATAATAACCTATCTGCTGAGGAGTCACAGCTAACCAAAGCACGACATAATATGCCAGCCGACAAGGCTGCCACTATATATGGAAATACTCCAAACAAACCGTATCGACATAGCTGACCACAACCTACATACAACCCACATATGTCTACAGACCTCTAACATTATCATAGTAAAATATGACGGGACAGGGCCCCGCCGTACCCCTGGATATGTATAAGTCTACACCAAAGATCTGTACCAAAATAATCTAGGCTCCGGAACAATGGAGCTGTCGAAACAGCTGAGCAGAAGTCCTAGGCTGGAGAATCACCAAACCGACTGTCTGTACTTGCGGGCATGAAACGCAGCCCCCCGAAGAAAGGGGGTCAGTACGAGATTTGTAATGAGTATATAAAGCATGAAATACAATAAAGAGGATCATGACCGAAATAGAGATTATAGAGACAAGTACGACAATCAAGAAATCACTGTACTTGAGCCTTATGAAATAAAAATCATGCATAGCTATATCATATACCATATCCGACCCATTATGGACTCGGTGAATAAAGTCGTATACATGTATACCATGCCCGGCCCATCAGGGGTCTCGATGCCATCATCACATCATCATATCATATATATATATATATATATATATATATATATACCGTACCCGGCCCTCTAGTGAGGGACTCGGTGAACAATACAGTGAAACTATGCACGAAAAAATACCCGGCCCGGGACTCGGTGAAAGATATATTACGGCATGCACGAGCAGAGTAGTGAGCAACCATATGCAAACTAAATCATCATCTGAGACTCAATAGAATAAGTAGAATGAACCAACACTTGAGTATTAAATACAACAGTCATGTCAAGTACCCCTCGAATGTCACGATGGATTATATCAAATAGAACTGTAGGAATTATAGACACGTATCAAGACATCACGAAATAGGTTCTGGAAATCAAGAACATCAGCCATCCTAGTGTCTCTAAGAATAAGAGTTAATTTGGGATTTATACATTCATCGTTTGTTTGTCTCACATAGATATGCCAAAAGAAAGAAGGGATAGCTTTACATACCTATCGTAGATCAACTGTAACCAAGCTTACTTTGTCGCTCCTTTAGCCTAGTTAATATGAGAGTAACACTATTGTTAATAAACTACGACTTCCCAAACTTATAAATCTACAACCAATTACTTATGGGAATCACTTCTTAGTTCATACTTCTTGATTAGTAGTTTGATTAGTTAAGAACTTAACGGGAATCGGGCAGCATTTCCCCTATATAACTCGCCTAACCCAAACTTCCAATTAAATTCTGATTATCACAACAATACCAACAACAACGATAACAGAAATAATCATATCAAATCTTTAAATTCCAGCCTATAAACAACTCAATCAACCATCAACAACCTACACGACAATAACCACATCAGCTTATACGATTTGTGGCATAATTTTCATAGTTCTCATCCCACAATTTAGCTACTAAAAGATGATCACATTTTAATTCTTACCATGGAAACTTATCGTACACGTGTCCAGTCCACATACCCTATACATTATTAGTCATCAAGTGCTACTACACCTAATAAACATCAAATATTACCTTACTTGTAATCCCACATGGACATGACTAATGGGCCATTAATCGTTTTATCTACCACTAAAATAAAATTGGTAATTAATTCCTTATTATCATGTTACTTAAATATTAATCACTTTTAGCACACTTCATATACCCATTATCATGATCATGTCATATAACTTAATTTCCATCCATAACTACGTTTACATAACCCACAAAACAGTCCAACAAACATGCCATGAGCCAACAACAACATCAAATACAATTTACTGTATAATTTTCGTATTTCTCATCCCACAATTTAGTTATGACCTAGATGAAATTTAAATATATCTAGGAAAGGAGAGTTCTTACCTTATGTGCCAAGAAATCTTCTTCCACCTTACTTCATCATGAAGAAATCTCCAATTTGCTATGATTCGAGGGGAAATAAACGTTAGAATCACGTAACCGATGTCGACATAACCTCTATGTCGCTATTCTCTCCTTGATCCGCCTAGAAATTGGTCTTTTTTTTTCTGTCCGTAAGAAAATATTGTTGAAAGTTCTCGAAATGGAGTATAGTTTTCCTTACTATAGGAATAATATCTACTAAAAGATATGTTGTATAATGTTTGCTTACAAGTGTGGGGCCCACCCCCTTATGCTTTACTTTAGGTCAAGACACCTAAGTCTCCCATGCAATTATATAGATACAATCAAAATAGTAGTCACTTTCACTACAACATTTTAGGCCTAAGGCCACACAATTCTGGACAACGCTTGTAAAGTGTTGCAAAAAATCTTTTTAGAAACGCTTTCAAGGCGTGGCCTTAGTTCAGAGCTTTTGGCCACATAATATTTTAGCAACACTTTTAAGGTGTGGTCTTTAGGATTATAGACTACGCTTGGTAAGTGTTGCCTAATCTTAAAATAATTGGCAACGCCTATTCATATATATGACTACCCTTTTAAGCATGCTATTTTTGTAATTCTAAGAACAACACTTTACAACCGTGCCTAATAGTTTTAATGAAATTTTGAGCCAAAATAATTAGTTCCCTCCATACATCTAAATTTCCCCCCCAATTTCTAAAAGGCAAAATATACCATCTGACTATTAACACCAGCAAAGGTTCCCCCCCTAAAATTCTATTTCGCAAAGGGTTTCCATGAGCTTCTTCAGTAGGGTTTTCTACTATTCCAAAATTTCTCCCAAACGGTGTTGAATCCACAGGTATACTTGCATTTATTTTAAAGTTCACAACTTACTTCTTAGATTGAGTTTGCAATTGCATTGTTCTAGTTCTACTTAGCAGTTTTGGGTTCTTTTGTTTCTTAATTGTATAAGTTCTTGTGCTCCTTTCCCCTTTTCATGATTCATGTTTTTGGGTTTCTGTAGTGATGAAAGTTTTTTCCCAAGTCATTCATTGAAAGAAGAAACTGTTGTGTCATTTGGATATTAGTTGCTTAATTGAGATTCTTGCATTTTGTAATGTGAAAGAGTCTTTTGATGAGGAAAATGCTTAAAGTTACACTACAAATATTACTCTTTTTTTTTTTTACCTTGAGTTTCTTGAGAACTTCACAAGTCTTAGATATTAAAAAGGTCTCTTCTTTGTAGAAAAGCTGGTGATCTTTTCTTAGGGTTGCAGAACTGTATCACACCAAATGGCCGCACTCGTTTGTTTTTCGTTTCCTTTCTTTGTTTCTTTGAGATTTATTTAAGGTATGTGCTAAGTATGCTTATTATGTGTGCAGTCATTTAAGTAATTATTAGACTTACCTCAAATCTGTGATATTCTTAGTGATTATAGTGTTGTTTGGTAAGACTTTTTAAAAAGATTTCAGCATTTCCATTTACGATTTGTATCGATTATTAGGGGTAGTAATAAGATAATGTTGGCTGAAGTTGTTAAAACCTTATTCTGTTTGTATTGGTTTTGGTGTGCGAGCGGGAAATGAAGTTGAGTTATTTTATTGAATAGTCTTATTGCATGGTGTTTTGCTGGATTTTGTTGAAATTATTAGAAAAGTTGTAATGAGTAATTAGTTTTAGTAATAGCTGGAGCTTTAAGAATTGCAAATAAGCCTGATTAATCGCATTATTAATCTCACTCTGCTTAACTTTTTCTATTTTTTTAAGACCCAAGGTACACTCTGCTTTCGTGAATTCTTTTTAGGTTTGTATTTTGATTTTATGACTCGGCGTTTTCTAGTTAGATGTTGTAATGTTTGCAGGACAATAGAGAAAAATATTGAACGCAGACAGATCTAGATAGACAAAATTACCTCTTCATAAATTTCTCTGTTCATATAGTTAATTTATATCAAAATTCTTCTTATTTTTGTGTGTTGGATCAAATCTAAAACTCTTTACTTCTTTTGCCCTTCTGAAATAAAATAATTCAGAAAGTTCTCATCAATTCATTTTTATGTCCTTTTAGACTAGAGAAAGGTAGTTTTTTGTTGCATATTCTATTACGATTTGGTTGATTTATAGGCGCTATATCTGAAGTTTGGTTGAAAGTTTATAGTTTTGGTCCTTATTTTCAGGGACAAAAGAAGGTGTAATTTTGTTTGTATCTTTTTTTATGCTATCTATATTTGAGCAGAAATGAATTTTGGGATTATTTTTGGGGTCTTAATGGTTTGTTGACATTTTCTGTCAGGGGTTTTTCGGATCACATGCTTTGTGATTGGGATGCAATCAGTGTTGTACAAGAGAAGAGGAAAAAAAGAGCATCTTAACAATAACTATATACCATTTGTTCTTTTAAAAAGTAAATGGCTTTTCTAAGACAAACTTTTAAAACTGTAGTTTAAATTTTAGTTCCGAACAGTCTTTTCTACAATCCCATAACTTTAGTTAACTCCTTGTCTTTAATCTTTTCTCGAAAGTAGAAAAAGCAATTCCAGAAAATTGTTCATAACATAATTTAAAATCTGGAAAGCAAGTACTAGAAAATAAGATTCAAGTTTAGATAAATTTTGAGAAGTCAATGATATGAACAGTATCCTTTGTGGCCGCTGGATTCGAACTCACTTTAATGCGTACTTCTTAATATCATTGTCTGAGACAATAGAAAATACTTCAATCTTTATATGATGGATGAACGTGTGTTCAATTTTAACGTGTTCTACTAATACTTATCTTCATAAATAGATTACTTGATAGTTTTAATATGTATTTTTTTTTGATAAATTTTAAAAGCCCTTGCTAGATTACTCGTGGTGAACTTGAAGTTGGGTTTGCCCTAAGATAGGTCACGTGACTAGGTAAGAGTTTCTTATTCTCTCTTTTTTTTTTTAATTATTCTATTACTATACAACACCTATTTTGAAAAATTACTCATAATTTTAGGATCTATTAGTTAAGTATAAATTTTTAAATGGATCTATATTTTAAAATTTAATATCGCCTTTGATTTTTAGGTTTTCAAAAGATCCATCCAAAGCTTGGATGGATTTACCAAAGTATAGCGAAGAGTATAGTGATGGTGTTCAACGTTTTTTGGACTTCGCTTATTCTGATGGAGATCCTCAAGGTGAAGAAATTCAATGTCCATGTACAAAGTGTTGTAACATCCCTTGGTGTCAAAGATGTGTAGTATATAATCATCTAATATGCTACGGTTTTGTTAAAGGTTACTCAAGATGGATTAATCATAGGGAATGGGACTTTCCAATGGAAGTTGATGATGAAGTTAACTTATATGATGACATCGATGGGTTGTTCAATGATCAAATTAGAGATGTTACACAAGCTAAAGGAGTTTATGAAGGCCAAAATGAAGATGCCAAAAAATTCTATAAGTTAGTTGATGAGGCAATCCAAGAATTATATCCTGGTTGTAAAGGATTCTCTAAATTATCATTCACAATTCGACTATATTTGTTAAAGTGTCTACATGGATGGAGTAATGCATCCTTTACTTCCCTCTTGGAGTTGTTGAAAGAGGCGATGCTTGAGTTGAACATTCCTTTATCCTATAATAAAGCCAAGTCTATGGTAAAGGATCTAGGTCTTGATTATAAAAAAATTGATGCATGTCCCAATGACTGCATGTTGTTTAGGAATGAACATAAAGGTGATGAAGATTGTCCTATTTGTGGAGCTTCACAATATATTGAATATCCTGAAGTAGATAGCGAGCTTCAGTCTTCCAAAAGATCTCATCGTGTTGCTGCTAAAACTTTGAGACACTTTCCATTAATTCCTAGACTCAAAAGTCTATTTATGTGCTCAAACACAGCGGATAAATTGAGGTGGCATGACGAGGAGCGGTCCAAAGATGGAAAGTTAAGGCACCCTGCTGATGGCCAAGCATGGAAAGACTTTGATAGCCTTCATCCAGATTTTGCAAAAGATTCTCGCAATCTGAGACTTGGCTTGGCAAGTGACGGATTCAATCCATTTCGGACCATGAGCATATCTCATAGTACATGGCCAGTTGTCTTAATGGTGTATAATTTTCCTCTTTGGATGTCCATGAAACAAGAATATTGCATGCTTTCTTTGCTTATATCTGGTCCGCGATCTCCTGGAAATGACATTGACATTTATTTGCAGCCATTAATAGAAGAGTTGAAGGTATTGTGAGAGTTAGGGGTAGACACATATGATGCTTCGAGAAATAAAACCTTTCAAATGCGAGCAGCTCTTATGTGGACAATTAATGACTTTCCTGCATATGCTATGTTATCCGGATGGTGTACAAAAGGAAAATTGGCTTGTCCTTGTTGTAATTATGGCACTAATTCTTGCTATCTGAAACATAGCCGGAAAATGTGTTACATGGACCATCGTGTTTTTCTACTCATGGATCATCCATGGAGATCTAACAAAAGGTTTTTCAATGGAAAAACATAATTTAAGCCTCCTCCACAATTGTTAAAGGGAACCGATGTGTTTAATATGTTACAGAATGTTGAAAATGTGTTTGGGAAGAAGCAAAAGAAATCAAATGTAGGTCCATGGAAAAAAAGGTCAATTTTTTTTTAATTACCTTATTGGCAGCACAACTCGCTTCGCCACAACCTTGATGTAATGCATATTGAGAAGAACATATTTGATAACATAATAGGAACACTTTTGGATATATCTGGCAAGACGAAGGATCATGAAAATGCTCGTTATGACCTCAAAGAGATGGGCATTAGGAAAAACCTTCAACCAAAAGATACAAAGGATGGCAAGAAAATAAAGCTTGCACAAGCATGCTACTTTATGAATAAGGGAGAAAGATCTACTTTTTGTGGTGTTTTAAAGAATTCAAAGCTACCTGATGGTAGTGCTTCCAACATTTCCCGATGTGTGCAACCAGCCGAAAGAAAAATATCTAATTATAAGACCCATGATGCCCATTTCATGCTACATTACTTGTTGCCAATACCAATTAAAAGCATACTTCCTGATCATGTTGCTATTCCTTTGATTCGTCTAAGCTCCTTTTTTCGTCGTTTATGTCAAAAGGTTATCACGCCAGAGGATCTAGATTGTTTGGAAGCAGAGATTAGAGAAACAGTGAGCCAATTGGAGCGAATTTTTCCTCCTTGTTTTTTTGATATAATGGTTCATTTGGCTATCCATTTGCCAAACGAGCTAAGATTAGGAGGTCCAGTCCAGGGCCGATGGATGTATCCTTCTGAACGATTTATGTGTAGGTTCAAGTCGTATGTTCGTAACAAAAACCATGTAGAAGGATCCATTGCTGAAGCATATCTAGTTGAAAAGTGTCTAAATTTATGCTCAAGATACTTACATGGTAGTGTACATACCAGATATAATAGAAGATCCCGAAACAATGATGAATGTGGTTCAACTGATGCACAAAATGTAGTTTGTTCCCTAACAAAGGTTGTCCTTTAGGAGGGAAAATGGGTGATCCACATGAGCTAGATGACAAGTCACTAAATCAAGCACATAGATACATATTTGTGAAGAAATTCAAGATTATGTCAGGTATTTAACTCACTTATAATTATAAAATTGTCTTTTATATCAATAAATGTTTAAATTATTTAATGTTTCTTTTTGCTAACAAATAACAATACTTGTTGTGTAGAGAGCGCGAGCTTGAAGTTAATAGTCACGAGCGAAGATCTAAATGGAGCAAGGCCAAGACTCATAGTCAAAACTTTGCTCAATGGTTTGAAAGTCATGTTTTGCATGACGATGTGCCTGATTTGATAAAACAATTGTCTAGAGGACCAAATTCAATTGCTAAAAGATACTCTGGGTATCTCATTAATGGATATAGATTCCATGTGAGGCAGCGTGATGTAAGGACAAAAACACAAAATAGTGGTATTACATTAGTTGCACTAACTACAATTTTGCAAGCTCAAAGGATAAAAATCCAGTTGATGCAAATGTGACTTATTATGGCAGAATAATTGATATAGTTGAGTTATATTATTATGGTCATTTTAAGGTTATGTTGTTTAAGTGTGACTGGTATGAGGCTGCAGAAGATACTTACGGTCTTACTTATGTCTACTTCAACAAGAGATGCTATCAAGAAGAGCCCTTTGTGCTAGCATCCCAAGCACACCAATTCTTCTATGTGCAAGATCCATAGGATCAAGATAAACACTACGTTATGAAGACCGTCCCGAGAGACTTGTTTAGCATAAGTGATCAACTTGAATCTGATGCTCCTCACTGTTATGGAGATGAGCCGTCTGAACATTTGATGGCCCCGTCTATACCAAATGATAATGGTGAAGTTGTTTTAGTAAGGAGTGATGTACCTGAACCATTATTGATGTGCCTCTAGAAGGATTTCTTGCGCAACAAACTAAAATTGGATCTGGAGATGAGTTTGATGTTTGAAGATACATCTTGAGTTTAATTCTAATTCAAAAGTTGAATATTTGCACAATGTTCAGCTAGAAAAATAGTTCAGTCATTTACTTGATTAATAACTAGAGAGTTTCCTGCTTTAGATGTCAAATTGATGACATTTACTTTGTCGATGCTTTCTTGTCTAATTCATCAGGCTCTAATATTAAGCAGTTATTGTGGAAATGTTTGGATACAAATACTAGTAATATTGAGCGGCATAGTGTTTCTGGATTTCTAAACTATGTTTCTACATTTTCAGCATTTCTGCAATTGTGTTCTGCAGAGATTTTTTTCTACACTGCATTTTAGTATTTCTGCACTGCATTTTCTGTATTTCTGCATTGCGTTTTTATATTTCTGCACTGTATTTTTTGCTGCATTGCGTTTCTTTATTTCTACACTGCAGTTTACTATTTTCTAAACTGTGTTTCAGCATTTCTGTAATGTTGTGCTTCAGTAGTGATTTTTTTATGCATTACATATTTGTATTTCTACACTGTATTGCAGTTTCAGTATTTTGGCACTGCATTTTTTGCATTTTCTGCACAGCTTTTTCAACATTTCTGCACAGTTTTTCAGCATTTCTGCACTGCGTTTCAGCATTTCTGCATGATTTTCTAAACTGCGTTTCAGTATTTTTTTAGTGTTGTGCTTCAGCAGTGAATTTTTTCTGCACTGCGTATTTGTATTTCTGCACTACATTTTAGTATTTCTGCACTGCATTTTCTGCACAGGTTTTTTAGCATTTCTGTACTAAGTTTCAACATTTTAGTACAGTAGTTTTTAGCATTTTTGCACTGCATTTCAGCATTTCTGCACAATTTTTCCAGCAATTCTGCAGTGTATTTTTTTGCACTGCATTTCAGCAAAGGTTTTTTAAAAAAAAAATAAAAAAAATCCACTAGGCTTGTGCCTAGGGCTGATTTTATAAATTTTCTCAAAAAACAAATCCCATTGTTGCTCATCATGCTAGTACCCATGTCATGACTGATACTAGGCTTAGTGCAGCTTTTTTCCTAATTTAAAAAACCAGTACCAGTGCACCTTTCCATTTGCCGAATACTGTTTCTTTCATCAAATTGCCTTGTCCGCTTAAAACCTGATAAAACGATATCATTTCCTACAGAAGTAGGATCAATGGAAAGGCAAACTTCAATGATGAACCACCAATAATGAGCCAAATCATTTCAATACTATTTAGGATCAATGACACATGTAACTGCAGGTGCATTTCTAGTATATTTAGTTTGAGTTAATTTCCTGGTGTTCTTATACTTCCAAGCAATAAATGTACTTGCAAAAGAGCAAACAATGTTAGTGAAAAAATTTATCACCATGTTCTCCTCCAGATGGACTTGAACATGATGATAATGCTTCCTTTTCAGTTCATCACCAATAAACTTCCTCTGTAAATTCAGCATTGCATTTCCTTTTATAACCAATATCCACTAACTCTGGACACCCTTGGTCAAAATCCTTATAAGACCAGCCAACAACCTCCAGATTTGCACTTCTTCCTTGAATTGTCCATGTAATCTTGAATTATTTCCATGCATGCCAGTAGCACCATCCTACTTCCTTGCACCAAGGCTGTCTCCATCTGACTATTAACACTAGCAAATTCCATCATAAGCAGATTTCTAGAAATTCTCCAACTGCCTTCATCACCCATATTTCACACCTTCCTCTACAAAAAACATTATTTTTAGCATTCTACGTTATAATTATTTTCACACAGCATTTTTGCATAGCATTTTTATATATTTGTACAATGTTATGTATTCCTTTTATTGTTGGACTAAAGTATTTTTTTTCTCTTTATGAAAAATGAATCCAGGAGAAAAGAAAAAGGTTTTGAATCCAAACAATGCTCAAAGTCCTATGAAGAAGATAGGTTACGATTTCCAATTTCGATCGAGTGCTGAACTAGCCAAGCAATATCAGATTAAGAGAGAAAAACTTGCTAATGATCGGGAGAATAGAGCTGTGAAACAGCAAGCACCATTAAGTCATAAAAGGAAGATTCCTATGTCTACAATATCAAATGCAAGAGAAGGACAAAGTAGACAAAGGTTGATTCAATCTAAGGAGTCCATTCAGCAGCAAGGAAATGGTAAATTACCTATGCACAAATCCACAGTCCAACTGTCTTCAAAGGAAGTTATTAACACTTCAAATATGATTGAAAAAAGACAAGGAGAAGGAGAAAAACAACTTGGCATTCATGAGCTACAAAATGTCAAAAAGGTGAAGAGAAAGTCGGTCTTACCGACGACAAGTCTTGATCTTTTCCTACAACAAAAAGGAACACATGTGGGTGGAGAGAAACTACCTGATATTCAGCCAGTTAATGAGGCCAGATCTATGCCGTCCCCTCTTGTTGATGAGCATAATATTGAACTTGATAATTTTGATGCACAAGAAGAAGTTGGCGATGATGAGTGTGTTAGAGACGAAGCTATGGACGGTGGTATGTCTTAAACCTTGTAATTTTGTTTGTATTCATTATATTTTTATTTATTTATATATAGATTGTTACATCAATCCAGGAACATCAGATAAGAAGAAAGTTCGAGGGCAAACAAAATGTATGCTGATTCATGCAAGAAATCTTCAGGAGAGAGAGGAGGTGACATTTGACAAAGGACAAGCCGTGGGACCAACCGGTTAAAGAGTGTCTCAGTTAAGCAACTTCATAGGAACAGTTGCCAGGAATCCTAGATTTATCACATTACTATTCACTAATTGGCATGCTGTTCCAGATGATACGAAACAACGAATGGTGGATTATGTTAAAGTAAGAACAATCAATTTTCAATTGTGTATTTTATTGGGTTTCTTACCAAATGAAGATAACATATATGTCATTTGCATAGACCAAGTTCATCATTCCAGCAGAAGGAAATAAGTGGGTGATGGATGGTCTTCGTGAAGCTTGGAGACGACACAAGAAAACTACTAAGGAGAGACATTTTGATGTGAATCGTAGTATTGAAGATGTGGTAGAAAAGCCTCCCCCTGAGATACCAGAAGTTCAATTTCGCCAATTAATTGAATATTGGATGGATGAAGATGTCCAAGTGAGATTAAACAATGCATTCTACTCTTGAACATATTATTAAATTATATCTTTTTTTCTTTTTGATTAGTAACTAATATACTTCTATTGGTGGAATTTTAGGCCATCAGCCAAAAAAATTCTGAAAATAGAAAAAAACAAAAGTGGAGGCATCGGATGGGATCTATTAGTTTTGCAAGAGTACGCGTGGCATTGGTAATATTTATTTGGAAGTTTGTGAAAAAATGACTTCCATTTCTACTCATACTTTTTTACTGTATGTTGATGTTTTTTTTTATTGATTCTAATATAATTTGTAGCGTGACTCTAAAGAGAACAAGGAGGATCCATCACAATCTGAAATGTTTATTGCAACTCGTACAAAAAAGGGAAAGCAAGTTCATGAAGATTCCCAAAGTGCAATAGTAAGTCAAGTTGCAGTTAATTTCTAATCATGGAATTTGATTTTATATATATAAATTTTGTTCTAACGAATATTTCTTTTTGACAGTCTGAACTTTAGAACCGTCAACACTCTGGGGAAACAACAGATGAAACATTTCAGGCAGTGTTTTGAAAGGAGCAGCCTGGTCAAGTACGATGCTATGGTAGATCAGTGACAAAAGGTTCTCTAATAAAAGATGAGGAAATCAACAAGCTCCAACAAAAGCATAACAATGAAGTCTCTACTTTGAAAGAAGAAATCAAGGAAATGAGAGAAGAAATACCAGAATTGAGGCAATTGCGACATAGCTTTAATCTATTAGTACAAAACAACCCTGGACTGAATGTTCAAGATATACCCAGGGTTGTTGGATCTAACCAACCTTCTCCAGTTGATGCTACTAGTGGACAGGCTGTTAGAGGCCAAATTCTTCCATATTCTTTTGGATCAACTCATGGACTAATTCTTGAAAAGGTATTTATACTCCACATTCTCATTAAACTTAAATTTTTTATGGGACCAATTCCTAGTAGTGGGATTTATTCACTGTATATTTAGGAAGCAAACTGAACCTAAAGTTACTATTCTTTTGGTCATTGTCGTGTTCTGCTCTTTGCATTATGTCTTTTTTTTCCCTGCACATAAGCGTTTCAATCTAAAAAATACATATAAAGATACAGGTGGTATTGAGTAGGCTATAGTTTCAAGAGGTACACGTTATGTTTTAGTGTCGTTGAAAGTCTTTTTTTTTTAAATTTAAAGGCACCTTCAAGGTGGGTGTTAGGCCGGACCCCTACCTTGTATATTAATAACCAAAAAGAGAATACATGCGCTCGAGGTATGAAGCGCCTAACCTCATATACAGTTTGTAAAGTAAAGGACATTCCCTTTGCTTCAATTCTTGCTAAACAAGGCTTAGTGTTAGAAAATTTACAAAAATTAAGACCAAAGGTCACTAAACAGATGATGAGAGTATGACTCTTTTGATCATAGTTAAGCTTCCAAAAGTGTAAGATTAGACTATACATGAGGAACCACATTAGAATATTTAATGTCCTTGATCTTTTTGTTCTTAATCCTAAAATTAGGAAATCTCCATTTATCCATATTGACAAGCCCTTTCACTTGTCTTGGAAGTTCTTCAAAGTTGGTGTCGACTCTGTCCGTGTAATTATTATGAGTCATAGCTATGAGCAAATCTGTCACCTTGTTGGCCTCATGAAAATAGTGTTGGATAGACCAAAAAGTAGCCTCTAGGGATCTTTTGATATCTCGAATGATTTTATCAACCTGCCAAGGGATTTTAAATGCATCCTTAATCCATGACATGAGAAGAATAGAGTCGGTTTGTAGCTCCAGATTTATAATGTTGTGATTAATACACCATTGGACCCCAAACAAGAGTTCTTAAGATTCCGCAATGTTGCTCTTGCTAGGTTCAAACCGGACAAAGTAGGTCATTATCATCTTTCCTTGTGAGTTTCTTATCATTGCTCCTCCTCCACTTGAATTATTTTTATGGCTCCAATGACTTTTGATGTTGAAGAAGTTGTTGGTTGGCTTGTTCCAGTAGACAGCCCAACACATTTTAAAAGCAATTTTGAGGAATTTATTTGAGTCTTCAGTTCTTGCAAGAGTTTTAATTGGTAGTTGTCTATCTTGATTTCTTTTCTTGGTGTTCCTTGTGTATGATGCTTTATTTTCAAATCGTTATTCTCCTTGGAAAGCACCGATTTGGTGGATATGCTGCTTAAGATTCCTCTACTTGGTTATCCTCATTTATTTTGATGGGATGTTAATTTCCGTGAAATAGGAACATACTTTTACCTTGCTTTCACAAATGATCAAAATTTGATTTCCATCTAATTATTAATTTCTTTTTATGTGTAGGAGAAGGTGTGTGATGCAATTGGTGGTAGAAAGTCAATTTGATCTATTGATGTGAATGGATGAAGAATTTTGGATAACTATTAGGATGTCTATCATTCATGATACTATATGAATACATTCAGTTTTGTAAAGTGTTTTGCTAATGAGCATTTTGATACATAAATTTTATTATCATGTGTATTACATGACTAAGTTGAAGTCCATTGCAAGTATTATATGGATTTGAATTACGGTTTGTTATTTATTATCTAATTTAATTCTTGATATCATCAAAATATGTGATAGTACTAGTAATGCATATTTTTTGACTAATATCGGTTACATGATATATTCAAAATGTGATCTTTTAATCAAAAACTTTTTGTTAGCAAAACTATTAAAAAAGTATTTTATAACCCAGCCAAAATTACCACGCTTTAAAAGTGTGAATATAGGAATTGTACGTTTGTTATGTATATAGGCAAAGGCTACGTTTTATAGGTGTTCTGTTAGAAGCCACGTTTAGAAAGTGTGGCCTATAAAATAACAAAGGCCACACTTTCAAAGTGTTTCTGTAGAATGGAAAGTGTTGCCATACGGAGGTATAACAAGTGTGGTCTTTGCCATGGAATAGGCCACACTTTTAAGCGTCGCTAGTAAGGCCACGTCTGAAAAGCGTGGCCATATGTCAAAGGATACGGTTGTTATGGCCACCCTCTCAAAAGCGTTGCCAAAAGTCAAAACGTGTGGCCTTTGATAAAAGGCCACACTTTTTGACAGTTTAGGCCACACTTTTTCGGGGTGCTTGAAGACCAAATTTGTTGTAGTGTTTGATTCTTATCCCATATGATGCCACATGGACGTCCACCCAAATACTTATCCCAGTTATCACTTAATAAATTATTTAGTCTCCTACTATAACCAATTATCAAAATAATTAATTTCTTACTCTCAATTCACCTAAACATGAACCACTTTTAAGTCCTAAACCATTTTGGAACTTCATTCCTTGTATACACTGAGTTCTTGAATTTCATGCTTGGATATGATAAAATTCTCAGGGCTCGAGTAAATTTACTCATGTTGGACGGTTCAATTTACTAGTCCAAAAATACGGGGTATTATAGCTTAGACCGTATTTCACTCAAATAAATGTTGAAACTCGACAAAATTTATTTTCTTCGTTTGGTTTAACTTCAAATCCTTACGATACATGTGTACCATCACATTATCCACCTATAAGCTTGGGGGATAACCTCGTGTCCATTACTAATATCATTTAACTCGCACACTTTCCAACGCATGAGAACACGGGATGTAACACCTTTCCTGGTAGATAAGGGCAGATTGATACAGATGAAGAGGACGGGTTCTGATAGTAGGGGTGCAAGGAAGACCTCCAGGGTGGACTCTAGACTATGGGAACCAGGATAGATTAGGAAAAGTCTTAGTTTCTCCATTGATTCAGATCCTTCTGAGGAGATGATTGATACGACTCCCCCCAAGCTTGTGACTTCTATGGAGGAGGATCTGTCAGAGGATAGCTATGACACAGACTTGTCTGAGGTTTCGTATAAGACACTAATAGAGTAGGAGGCTCCTAAGGCTGCACCAGATTTGGTCCCTCTTGTTTCTCCTATGATTGAGCATTTTGTCAGAGCAGCCACGGGCGTAAGTGTTACGGAGGTATCTAGCCCTCTGTCTTTGCCATCAGTCAACTAGGAGCTGCCAGAGTATTCGTATCCTTCGGATTATGATGGGAGAGATAAGGATTGTCAGAGAAGTAGAAGTTGGGAGGATGATGAGAGGGATATTTCACTTCACTGTTTCCAAGACCAGGACCAAGACATGCTGGTTACAGGTATATGGTTCTTCTTATTGAAACTCCTTATGTTATGTGTGATTTTTATGGGATATCATCTAATGGTTGATGAATAGGGATTTTTAAAAAACTGATAGCTGAAATATTTATGGGTAATTGTGACTAAGACATTTCTGATACCACTACGAACCCCGGGACTAGGAATGAAAAGCAGTTGCGTGTGTTGACTTGTGGTTATGAAAATTTCTAGATATTGGAAATTTCAAAGGTTACG
Organism: Lycium barbarum; assembly: GCF_019175385.1. Classification (NCBI taxonomy): domain Eukaryota; kingdom Viridiplantae; phylum Streptophyta; class Magnoliopsida; order Solanales; family Solanaceae; genus Lycium; species Lycium barbarum. Next base: position 50,458,428 of record NC_083339.1, on the reverse strand, counting down.
ATAGTATTTATTCAACCAGGAAAATAAAGGACTTTTCCCAACCTTGGGGGAAATGCATTACAGGGCCTTATGTGGATTTTCCATTAGAACTTCAAATTGGTTTCTAGAGATATGTGATAAAATATCATGCAACAATAAAAAGGGTGGATGTGATCCTTATAAGAAGGTTTACCTTGATTTTCAGACAGATGTGGTGAAGGTCACTTGACGACAGAAAAAATAAGAGCGATGCCGGCTTATGAATAAAAAGGAAAGAAGAGTAGGTGTTCGAGTGAAGATCATTCATTAAGTCTATATTGCCAGAGGCTTATAATCAGGACTTAGAAAATATGCCAAGAAGTCCTACAGATTCAGATATACAAAAAATATGAGAAATGTAATGACCCGTTTCATCGTTACTGTGAAATTCCAAGGAAGGCGTCAACTGTGGGACTTAACGATGTCTCCATCTTTTCGCATCTTGGAAACCTTTCAGGCCAAACCAAGATCGACGTGCGCATCATGTATGCAATAGAAGTGTGAGTAAACAAATAGAGCCAGACCACTATAGTGGTCGCGTGGACGCTACAACAGTGACGCTGTGACGATATACCAACTGCTGTAGCGGTAACCGCATGTTACTGCTCAACTGCCATAGCTACATATTGGATGCCCCGACAGTAATGCTGTAGCGGCCTATGTAAGTGACATTTTGGAAATTGACTTCATTTCTCAAACCCCTAGAGAGTCTAGTCGCCTTTGGAGTAATTTTGGAGCCAAAAATGATACTTCCTTGGGAAAGGTTATCCCCCTAACCTCTTCCATCCATTCTCCCAACATTGATTCTCATTAAGGATCCTTGTCTAGAGTCACAAATGGGAATCTCAAATCTCTTAAGTTCCACAATGATTAACCCTTGTCCTTTTTGATATAAAGTCCTTGGAATATTTTCCTATCCTCATCATTCTCACATGATCCCCTAACCTAATCCTTCACCTACCCCATTAAAACAGTTAGGGGTCTCGATTTTCGATCTTGGAAATAGGTTTCTTGAAAAGAGCCTAAAATGGTAATTTGACCAAACTAGTGACTTGGATATGGTCATGAATGTCCTAAATAAGGGTTGATTGACCAACTAGCATTGTGATAGTGAAATTTTAGGTAGGATGAAATTCGATATCTACCTTAGCAATTTCGAAGTCCTTAAAAAGGACCCTAAAGGTGAATTCTACTCTTGGGCCTCATGGTTGTCTCTGAGCTTTTCATATGGATTACGCGGTGGTGATTAATTAAGGCATCGTTGGATGTTCATGGCACCTGCTCGGCCATGAGGTAGGTTACGAATTTCCTCTCGATAGACTCCGGTTAGTTTTTCGTATTGTTGTGTAGAAGAAACAGAGAATGCATGTGTAGGAATTTGGAGATATGGGATGAAACCTTAGGATGGTATTGTTATGTGTGACTTGTTTGTTCAGGCTCGTGGCATGTAGACCCCTTAGGTATTGATGTGGCTTTGTTGATTACCGGTGGATTTATGTAACTTGGGAGTAGCGGGCATAATTTAATTATGCCCTTCGAGGAAGTTATTTGTAATAACTGTAAAAGCTAGTTGAGAATATAAATTGTACAATGGTAGTGAACGATGTCCAAGTTAAATGGTAACGAGTAACCCGAGAACAGGGGGAGATTCTTGCCCTGAATAAAATACTGATTAGGGAAGTGGTAATGCCATACATTAAAATGATTGACTTGATGTGTGCTGAGCTAGCCACCCGTTATGTGTGCTTATTATTCTAGTTGAGGATTTGACACTATGAGTAGCGATAGATATCTGAATCTGTGTTACTGTCATGACTAATTTATTGTTGGCATACCATAGTTGGTATTGTGTTATGATACATTGTTGGCATACCCCCTCATGGTATTCATGATATTGAACTTGGTTGTTGATACTTGATGTATGCATGGCACGCATTCTCACACATTTATGATGCATGGCCGATACCCGGTGAATATTCGGTATCGTTGATTGAGTTGATTGATATTTGATAAATTCCTTACTTGAGTGATTGTAAAAGGCCGATGTCCGAAGATCCATTCTGGAATCGTTGATTGTATGAAACTGATATTTGATAAACTCTTTTACTTGAGTGATTGTGAGAAGGACGATGCCCGAGGTTCAATTCCAGAATCGTTGAGATGTACATTGTATACATTCCCTCATATTCATGATGCATGGTCGATAGCCGGTAATTATCCGGTATCGTTGATTGAGTGATTCTTTACTTGAGTGATTGTAAGAGGCCGATGACCAATTATCTATGCCGGCATTGTTGTTGCCTGGTCGATTCTGATGTTATCCCGAAATCGTTGTTAGTGTATGGACTCTGCGGGTCCCCCAGGGTGGTGCCAGGCACCCGTCTGTTTATTGGGCAAAGATCCGGGACGGATGGCACTTAGACTTCGCTAGTCACGCTAGGTTATGCTACCGAGACGTTGATATTTCCATCCGGAGTACATGTGTAGACCTCATTGTCATGGCATGGCATCACATTCATACTATTATCACATAGCATTGCATTATGATTGGTCGAGATGTATGAGACGATTATATTGGGATGATTCTATTGTGATTGATTTGATTATGATTCGGTTACGATGATCGTATTGTGATGACTATAGCGTATGATTGGTTGTATCGGATATACTCAAACTTATCATATGGGATTTTAGATGCTGTACATGGGCAATAATGAACATTTGGACTCGATTCCTGTGACTTATACTGTTGACTTGTGCCAGTTAAATTAGTCTAAAACTCGTAGTGTATTGTGTCAAGCAAGGTGGACGTAAAGATGTTGCGAATCTGTATAGGTGTTTGGTCCAACTTATAATTTTCTGAAGATTAGTTGTGACTTAAGTTATATTGAAGTTGTGATCTACTGCATTGGAATATGTGATTTGATTTAGTGATTATCATCATTATTCGTGAAATTTTTTACCAATATGTACAACTAACTGTTGTCGGCCTATGATACTTACTCAGTACGTGTGGTTATACTGATATTGCACTTGCTACACCCTTTTGGGTGTAGATTATTTCAGGTGATTGATTGAAGTATATGCGGAAGTTATGCGGTGCTTGTCTGGAAGGCCTCCTCCCATTTCATTCCGGGATTGGAGGTTGAGTCTTAGACTATGATGTCATTCTGAAGTTTACTTAGTCGCTCTTGTATCTAGACCAGGTCATGGGAAAATTGTGTCGAGTCTGTAAATATGTATTGTCAAATTATGTAAAATTCGAGTTAGTATTTATAAATGAAATTCCACTATTTTTCTTAATTTCCAAATGCTTTTGAAAGGAATGTTATGTGATTGAAATATTGTATAAATGGGAGGGTTCGCCTACCAAGATGGGAAGGTAGGTGCCCGCACGAGCCTAAATTGGGCCGTGACAAGAAACTCGAATAGGCTGAGGGATATTAGGAGCATATGCGACTAATGATTAGAACTTTAAATGATCGTGAGGTATGAGTCATGCTAGCTAGGCAAAAAGAGGGGAGATGTATTAACGCCACAGATTCAGGACAACTTTAAATAGCATTGGGATATTTCGTAGCTGAGGTACTAATAAGCGATGTAAACAATAACTCATGTGTGGCCACATTAAATATTATGTATGCCCTTACGATCGATCTTACGATATGCTAAAGGTGTTGATTGAGCTGGGTATTGAAGTTAAGGTAGCAAGTGCTATAGGGCAGATTGATATTGTTTTCTCCGATTGTTAAAGTTGGATAATCATGATGCAACAGTACCAGGGGAAGAAGAATATGTGTACATAAGAGTAAGAAGATTATAATGCCATGGGAAGAAGAGAAGTGTAAGCAAGGGAAGTATGTTGCTAGTAAGGGTCGAGTAAAGTTTCCGAGAAAAGGGTTAAGGTGGCGGTAGAGGCGAAGAGCCATTCGGATAAATTTTTAAAGTAAGTAAGCAGGAAGGATAAATTATGGAAACATGTGATACACGACAAATGTGAAGATCCCGGAAATGAATCTTGATAAACAGGATTGAAGTATAATAACGATTAGTATAGATATAAACTGGAATTGGTGACTAATAGCAAGAAGAATCTCAAGGATATTAGTAAAAAGATAGTATGAAGGGATATTAGGGCTGGAGGAGCGTTGTATAGTCAGACACTCCATAAAGAGTCTAACGAGTTCCAATGTCATCATCGATTCATTAGCCTAGGGGATTGTTAGTTATGAAAGGAAGAGGTGATCAATAAAGAAAGCATCTGAATTGTATCCGATATGTGTAAATATTTGACTTAGAACAAGAATTCAGTTAGCAAAAGAATAAAAAATTAAATAAGTTAAATCTTGCGATGAAAGGAACTCCGACATTATATAGAATAGAGGAGTTGAAGGACCACTAAAGTCAGCCAAATGACTACCAAAGACGGTTAACATTCGAATGTTACTGGTATATGAGAACATCTTTAAAAGGGGGGAAGAACAGATTCAGTACTGAGATGAATTGCAATATTTCCAAATTCAAAAGAGGAAAATGTATTGGCGTGAAGGAGCCAAAGTTCGAAATGTACCGAGATATCAAGAATTTATTAAAAGAAAGTGGGAATGGATTGAATCTAAGTATATTATGGGAAAGGATTAAAATGAGACATCTTGCTATCAGGTTCAGGGGATTAAGGTTCGTAAGACTTGAGGTGAGATATTATGGGTACTTGAGTCATGTTTGGATTGTGGGGATGTTATATCATGACGTACGGTAAGGGGTGTGACCGATGAGGTTGATTGGTGTCTTCAAGGCTAAGGGCAGAAAGGAAATCGTTTAAGCAAGATTTAGTAATGTGAAAGCTTGGTGGAGATTGTACAGTATAGAGCAGGCTTGAGGGTTTATAGATGAGTTGGTAGATTCGGTTATGTCAAAAACTAATAAAGGTAATTGGAGGACTAATGTTGGGAACCCTGTATTCATTGTGTAAAATTGACTAGAGCTCACTGCTAGTGGTGTTATTACTCGTCTTGTGTGATTGAATCAAAAGGGATTGTCGTGCGAGTGGTTAGAGGTTATTCTTCGAGGACTAGTAAGGTTAAGGATTTGAGTAAGAGATTAGTAAAGATGGATACTTGAAATGGTAGATCAATGATGGGTTGACTGAGTTAAGTTTGGGATGATATTTCAAAAATTGACTAAGACAATTCGGGCAAGGACGCTTCAGTGAGATACATAGGGATAATAGTAAGACTGGCCATGTGATACGTCGGACTTGGGATTATGTGATACGCTGGATTTAGAGAGTTTTCAGTAAGGGAAAACTCTAATGAATAGAGTGAGTGGCCTACTATTACCTTTAGGTATGATTCAGCTAGTGTACGAGACTTATGGTTATGTGATAGACTACTGAGTGGGTTCGAGCAATGGTCAGACAGGGTCGGTGTGTGTGAATTCATAGAAATTGAGGAATTGAAGAATCAAGAAAAGGCATAGCTGATTCTGAATCGATAAGAAAAAGGTATGTCTGGGGATTACTTGAGTCTATTTAAATTGTGGCATCATTTTCTTGCATATTCAGATGAGGTGTGATTGTTGCGTTAGCTTAAGGAAGTAAGTCAACGTAAATAGATTAAGTGTTATGAGGAAAATTTTTTGAGCTTCGTGATCGTCAACTCGTGATAAGCATAGTTCAGTGAACCGACATGTTGAGGCTTGGTGGTACACCATTGGACAAGTGTCGTAACATTGTACAATGGATAAGTTAGCATGCTTTAAGAGAAACGATTGTGAAATCCCTATCATGGGAGGACTAGAGTTATATTTTCGAGGTGAGACTCTACTCGAGGTGATACAATGAGAGGTTTGATAGTTATATAATTATTATATGAGGCTTCAGGTTTTGCTTCGAGAGGTTTGGGGTGGTATTGGATTTGCATATTCGGTAAAGGTTGAGAAACATGGAGACTTAAATCATCAAGTATAGTTCTTCGGTACGAAGTGGCAGCTTAGGTAGGACTCAATTTGTGGAGTCGAGGGTGACAAATAGGATTTGTTATGAGTGAGTAATAGATTAGAATTGGCCGCCACATAGGACTGTGATCGTGTCGAAAATTTGGAGTCAGTTCAAGTGACTATTGGTGGTATACAAGAGTGGTGCATTCATTCAGGGTCGAAATTGTTCGAGTTAAGCTTGTTGGACTATGTTATCTTCCCAAGAGGATCTATGAGTTTCCAGTAAATCACCTGTAAGGATTCGTTGAGTTACGACTCAAATGTGACGTATGAAAGGTTTACCGAGTTTTATCAGGGCTTGCAAGTGAATTCGATGATTTTGTTACTGAGAACAGTTATTCGAGTAGTATGGTTACAATGGGCTTGGTAATGATTGAGGAGGTGAAATGGTTGTTATATGTTTTTAGAAAGATCCGATGGTTTCCTATAGACTTGGTTTGGTAAGGTATTCAGTGATATGTTACTGTATTGTGATTTGAGGGTTAAAAAGACTTGGAACTAACCATGTTGGATGTGAGTAAGATCAGTTTTGATAGGATTGCTTAGAATTCTCAGATGGAGCAAGGGTTCATTTCTGGTAAGAGTAAGTCCTGGTTTTGGGCTTGTGGTGGGTATTTATGTGTTTCTAAAAAATCTTGGTTTGATGAACGACTTAGAAGAGTGAAGAAAAGCTTCGCGGAATTAGAATATTCTAGTGGTTCAGAGTGGGATATGATTGTGTTTATGATTAAAGGTTTGTGCTATTTCGAGGGATGTATGTGAGACCTATTGTCACGACCCGACTAGGGGGCCATGATGGGTACCCGGAGCTGACTACTGAGCACCACTCATTATGTTAATCATCATACTCCACCTGAACACATATACTCTTCAAAGCAATATACAAATATACATAGGCCCTCACGACTGTGAAAATGATATACAAGAATATACAATGTAGTCATCATGGGACATCTACTACCTACACATACGTATCTACGAGCTTCTACTAGAGTTCCAGACATAAGGACGGGATAGGACCCCGTCGTGCCCAAATATATATACACAAAATGATATCTTAAAAATGGCACCTTCAGAATAATGGAGTGCTCCTGTAAATCTGCTGAGTAGCTCCTAGGAATCTGGGCCACCTCCCTGTCTACCTGTGGGCATGAACATAGCATCCAAAAGAAAGAAAGTCAGTACGAATATTATACTGAGTATGTAAGGAATGAACACTAATAACATATTGAAGATATAAGGAGACATCAAGTAAGGAAACAACCTGTAGCTGGATGTCACTTAGGACAGAATAATGCATGTTGACTTACATCATAAATAACATCATATCAAGTACGTACACAAATAAGCTGCCCGACCTTATAGGTACGGTGTGATCATCGTTAGCCCGCGTCCAGGCCTCCCGCGTCCGGGGTAAACATCTCATGCCGCCCACTAGTGGTGTCTGCCCATGCCCTCTAGACATGGTTTATATGCCGCCGGCCTTAGCGGTGTCTGCCCGGCTATATAGGTATGGTGTAACCTCATTATCATATACTTATCATAAGCATGCATTAGAACTCAAGTACAAATTATAACTCTATCGGGGTGACGTAAGGTCGAGAACCCCCGATTCCATTATGGAGTAATCATAATCATCATGCCTCACCTTGAAGGAACTAGCATTTTAAGGTGAGTGTAGCAACAATGGATAACATCAAAGAATCATATAAGGATCATTAGTTTCATAGGAATATCATATCATGAGCTTTAGAATCTCTAGACTTATACTCATCCTCGTCATTATCATGTTCGTAACATATCTCTTATATTTATCTCATGAGAAGCTCTTTATGAACATTGACTCATAGTTTCCAGAATGTAAGAAGGTCATGGAAAGACAAAGGAAGTCATGTCATAGGAATCATGCCTTAGAAAAGAAGGGACTAGCCTTACATACCTTGATATCGCTCTAACTTTATCAATTTAAGCGCTTTCCTCCAATGTTCACGATTCTACATTCAAGAGAATTCGTACTAGAATTAGATGATCGGAAACATACTTAAGCTTAAGCTAAAGCTAACAAAAATTGGGCAGCATTCCCTTTGTTTCTACAACTTCCTCCATGTGATATAACAACTCCCAAACATCAATAACAACATTCATAATATCATAACTAACAATCTTCATCAACCATACATTATTCAATTCTCCCAATTCCATTTCAAATCATCCATAACTACAATTACCACACTACATCGTATTCGTCAACACACAATGCTTCTTCAACACTCTCAATATCATTTACAACAAGATTATATTCATAACATGTCAAGAACTATAGTCCAAATCAAGTCACTATTCAAGAATATTACTATTTTCATATTTACACTCCACTTCCTCCTCCCTTCCATAATCTAAGTCTTTTAACCTCTCAATACTCCTAATAACATGAAATTAACATAAAGCTTACCTTTGATAATGTGGGAATGGTCTTTGGATGAAAATACTTCACTTGAGAAAACCCCAACTTCACCACTAGAGAAGTTCTTGACTTGTGTAACCCTAATGAGCATTCATGTTCTTGATTCCATCAACTCTTGATTTCTCTTAGGTATATGTTAAAATGGTATGGAGAATATGCTAGAGCTTTCTTGAGGTGTGGAGAAAGGATGAAATGAAAAATGAGGACTTGGGGGTCTCTATATATAAAATTAAAAAAATCTATCCCGACGGTATTATATGGACACATATACGGTCCGTATATGTGACCGCATAATGCTTCCAGTGGAGAAACCTTCTCTGGACAGGTTATACGGTCCCTTATACGGACCGTATATATTATACGGGCCGCATAAGTTGTCCGTATAACTCCCAGTTTTCCGAAGTTACTCTTGTCGTTCCGCTTGATCTCTGATTCTTATGGAACCTTCTTATCACTTGTTTAACACTTCATCAACAATCTAAGGAGCGTTATAACTTTTCCTCAAGACATTATTAAATCAACATTAGCTCGGTACTTTGCAAACCCTTTTCCAAAACACGACTTAAGCTTGACATTCTTCAATGAACTTTCTTCTCTTGCCTCAAACGTCTTTGGAATCTCAATTAGAACCCTTAATTACTACTTCTTACTCGTAGGAACATCATATACTTCTTACCCTATGTTTAGTCTATCTACCATGTGACGACATGAAATGTTTTCGAGGTGTAACACCTATTGATCGCTTCAAAGGCATGGCTATGTCGAATCAGAGAGTTTCAGTAAAAGTGACTATGTTACTCAGGAATCAGTTGTGAGAGCATGTTGAGTATGGTTACATGAAAAATAGGGTCCTTGATTGATAAGGTGGGCGAGCTGCGATTGTGGTATGCTTCGTGCCATGAAGGCTTCATGTTGATTTTGATAATAATTCCTTGATGGTCGTAAGTCTTCATACTCTCTTTCTTTGCTAGAGGACGAGCGATTGTTTAATTGGTATCTGATGTAACGACCCGTTCGGTCGTTATTGCATTTTCGATCATTTTGCCCGTGTTGACATGTACTTGAGCCTTATTAGTACTATTTTTACCCAAGGGGACAGGTGGCACGATTCCCTAGGCTTTGATGTAGATTTTGGAAAATTTGGCTTTTAAGTGAAAACTGTTTGACTCACAGTTGAATTTTGGGTAATCGGACCTTTTTAAAAAATCCATCAATTTTGAGAGGTCTGGGTGATCATTTGTGACTGATTGGTGGGCTCGGTTCGGCTCCCAATGCACTCCGGTGTGTTTTGGGACTTGTGTTGGAAAGTTGATTTTAGACCATTGGGGAGTTGACTTTGACAACGAGACCTCTGCTGCAAATTCCGAGGTCACAAGTGCGTTCGTAGCATATTTTTATGTTTATCTGCATGTTTGGTTTGTGTTCGGAAGGTCTTGGGGTGGTTTCGGGTGTCAATTTCGATTTTGGAAGACACCAAAATTTTCTAGTAGCTGGTGAGCGCCATGGCAGTAGCGACCAATTGACCGCAAAAGCGGTCGACGGGCAGTTTTCTGATTTCAATGCCTTTGGAAACCCTTATTTCCTCCAATTCCTTATATTATATTTCCTTAGCAGCTTGGAGAAGATTTGAGGAGGGTTTGGTTAGATTTATCTTGAGGGTAAGTTCTCTAATCTCAATATGTTCCATTACCTTTCCTAAGTAAGAATCCATGCTAGTAACCCCATAGATTTTGGAGAATAAGAGAGTGTTTTGCTAGCTTTCTAGAATAAATTGTTAATCATAAAACCTTAATTTGTTGGTGGATTAATCTTGATTAAGCATGGAATTTTAACTATATAAACATGATTCCTTCATTATTAGTGGCAATTTCTGAGATTTAAAGTTCGGGTCATACCCAAAATTGGGGGTATCACCTAGAATTCGAGTTTGAGTATTTCATGAGTTAATATAGCTTCTAATTGACGGGAATTGATCACCTAGAGTATGAATTTCATGTTTAAGCTTATAATATCTAATTTCTCCTTTCTAGTTCATAAACCCCATTTTATGGGTTAGGATTTGGGACTTGAATAGAAGTAAGGTTTGAATGATGTTTTATCTTGATTCTAATTCCATATTCGGATATGGCTAGACTTTCATTACCTTGAGGCGCAACAAAAGGGCAAGGCGCACGATTGACACTTCTAGTTTGTTGTTCGGCGTTCCAGGTAGGTTATGGCATACCTTCTGGCTAGACTTCGGTTAGCGAAACATATGTATTGTTAGTATGTGTTGGAGAAAACATGTAAAACTTCGGGCATGAAGTTGGGTTGGATATTGACTTAGGTTGGGCCTTGTTGTATGATTTGGGGGCTAGCCACCTCGTTGTGTTATTGATTTACCTTGATTTGTTTACTTACTGGCTCGTTGCCACGTTGAGACATTGGGTATTTGTTACTAGTGATATATCATGACTATAATATTGTGGTACTATACTTGATTGAGACTAGGGATTCTATTGTGGTTTAATGTGTAGCCTTATTATTGATATTACTTGTGTGCCCTGTGTGGTACTGTTTGGGATTGAATTAGTTGTTGATATTACATTGCATTGTATTCATACTCATTTCCATGACACATTGATACTGCATGGTTATGCTACTGATGTTGATAAGTGAGAGAGTGTAGCCTCCGAGGTCTTTATCGGAGAGCGTGAAAGAGAGTTGAGAGTCCGTGATCCGAAGTCATTTACTGGAGCTGAATGAGTGTTGATTAGATATCCTGTTGTTGTGATCTACATACTTGAATCATACATTAAACACTCATTTTGTACATATATATAAGGCACATTTGATCGGGTTTGACGATGTGGCCTATGTTATTTTTGAAAATACTTGGGAGGTTTTATATTAATTGCTCGACCATTCCATACTGTGTGATACGGGGTGGTCGGCAGGCGTGAAGGCTGGGAAGGTCGTCTCTAGGTTGTGTGTTATGGAGCGACTTAGTTCATGAACTTCGCGGGTCCCCCATGGGTCATGACCGCTGATATATGGATTTATTCCGTTTAGGGCATGTATGTACATGGTATTGATAAATGGCCATTGCATTAACGTCATCCATATCATTGCATTTGTTATCATCATTGTGATTGGATTGTTATTGTGTTGTGGGTACTTGATCGGATACGTGATTTAATATTTAACCGGTTATGACGAGTACCTGGAACACTTGAGATTATATGCTTAACAATAGGCTTGATTAGATATGTTGAAACTGGGACACTCGAGTTTAGGTACTTCACTATAGACTTGATCGGTTATGGAACCTTGCCAGTAGCTGATGGTTTGAATACTTATGTGAATTGTTGATACTTGAGGACTTGATAGGTATTGATGGGACTAAATTATACTCGCACTTGGTTGTGAGCATGCCTATCTTTCATTTACTTTCTATATATATGTTAGCTAACTGAGGATGGACTATGATACCTACCGGTATTAGTTGTTTGTACTGACCTGCACTTGCTGCATTCTTTTATGAATGCAGAGTACCTGGATAGATCTATTTCTACCCCTCGTGAATGATATTTGAGTATTGTTGATTCGAGTCTCTTCAGGGTGTGCATGAGGACGTTCGCTGCCCGAAGACTTTTTCTATTATTATGTCTCACTTTTCGTTCTAAGACATGATTTTGAGACTATTAATGTATTATTATTATCCAGACTTGGAGTATTTAGTTAGATGCTCTTGTATGACCAGACCAGATCAAATAATAGGTGGATTTCTTTTACTTCTGCACTTATTTATATTATATTTGTGAGACATCGTTATTTTTCTTCCTTCCACTATTTTCCATAAATTGTGAATGTTGAGTTAAGAGTCCACCTACCGAGGTGGGAAAGGTAGGTGCCCGTATGACTTAGTGAATTTGGGTCGTGATTGCAGATTTCGTTGCTCAGTTTGGGAATTTCCAGCAAGTCAAGTATGAGCACCAGAGACATGGGGTGTGCTTCAGAGGATGCCCATTCCCGACGGGAAGTGGGAGAGGATTTTCATGGATTTTGTTATGGGTCTTCCGAAGACCCTAGGAAAGTTCGATTCAGTTTCAGTTATTGTTGATCGGTTGACTAAGTCTGCTAATTTCATACAAGTTTAGATTACTTGCAAGGCAGAGAAGTTGCCAAGGATTTATATCCAAGAGATAGTACGATTGCATAGGGTTTCGATTTCCATCAGTTTCAACCGAGGTACTCAGTTTACCTTTAGTTTCTGGAGGACGTTGCAGGTAGAGTTGGGTATAGTTAGACCTTAGAACTGCAATTCATCCCAAGACTGATGTTCAGTTGGAGTGGACTATTCTAGTGCTTGAGGATATGCTGAGAGCATATGTTATTGATTTTGGTGGTCATTGAGACTAGTTCTTACCACTCGAGTGTTGATATGGCGCCATTCATGGATTTATATGATAGGAGGTGTTATCTTATTGGGTGGTTTGATGCTTTTGAGGTTCAACCTTGGGGTATAGATTTGCTGAGGGAGTCTTCAGACAAAGTGAAGCTTATTTAGTAAAAGCTTCTAGCAGCTTAGAGTCGGCAAAAGATGTTTGTGGACAGAAAGGTCCGAGATCTAGAGTTTATGGAGAGTGAACAGGTTCTTCTGAAGACTTCACGCATGAAGAGTGTTATGCGATTTGGAAAGAAGGGCAAGTTGAGCCCGAGATACGTTGGTCCATTTGAGATTCTCCATCGTATTGGTGATATTGCTTATGAGTTAGCCTTGCCACCAGGCTTGTTAGGTGTTCATCTGGTATTCCATGTTTCTGTGCTGAAGAGGTATCATCCAAACGGGTCTTATATCATTCGTTGCAATTCTGTGTTGCTTGATGAGAATCTGTCCTACTAGGAGGAGCCTATCGCGATTTTAGATAGACAGGTTAGAAAGTTGAGGTCTAAGGAGAAAGCTTCTGTTAAGGTTCAATGAAAGCATCATGCAGTTGAGGAGGCCACTGTCACGACCCGTCTAGGGGCCGTGACGAGTACCCGATACTTGTACCGAGCACCCCTTGTCTATCGTTTTACCTTTACCTCTTAGCAAGCCATGTAAACAGAGCCATTTTTTTTTAACATTAACATTAGCGGCGTCATTCTGAACATAGACTAATAAACTTCGTTATCACTTATACATCAACATTAGCATGCCAAAACACCATATACCTAACTATACTTAACTGACTGTACATATCTGTCTACGAGCCTCTAGACGTAGTACACTTATACATAGAAAGGGCTGAGTACTGCCATGCCCGAATATATATACACAAAATAGTACCAAGGAAGTGAGGCTCCGGAATAACTGGAGCACTGTCAACACTGCTGGTAGAGCTTCTAAGGATCAAATCCGCCTGTCTGCTGACCTGCGCGGCATGAAACGCAACGTCCACAAGAAGGGACGTCAGTACGAATAGTGTACCGAGTATGTAAGGCATGAATAGTAATATACAGAAAATATGAATCATGTATAATGACATAAGAGAGTTACAACACATGTCCTGGGATAGAAACATAACCTGTATATATATATACCCTTGGCAGGTGCTATGCGTACTTAGCTTTCCTGTAAGAATATTTCCTTGTTCATATACATATACATATAAAATAGGACATCTCATATTGCCGAGGCGTCGGCAGCCGATCCATTTAACCATAAATATACACATCCCGCGTCCGGGCATCCCGCGTCCGGGACGATATCATATCATGTAATGCCAACTGATCAGGTGGATATGCATTCATAACGCTCTGCCCTTACCTCCATTTTCCCCGTATACACATGCATATATCATGTACATATATCAGCGTCTATAGCGCTTTAGCTCTTTTATCATATACATATACGTGTGTCGTGTAGGTACATCAGCGTCTATAGCGCTCTAGCTCTTTCGTCATGTGCATGTTTTAAAAAAATATATACACATATCTTACATACATTTACATGTCTTATATGCATTTACGTATCCTATATACATATGTCTCATAGGCACGCAGGAAAGCCCAAAGAAGAATCATGTAGTCATCGGAGTGACGTAAGGTCGGTGACCTCCAATTATATTATAGAATACTCGTGATCGCTTTGTCTCACCTTGAAGGAACGAGTATTTTAAGGTGAGACTACCAACGGGGAATAATATTAAAGTAAACGTAGAATGAAATCGGGGCATCATAGATGACGGTTCATAGACTTTGAAATCTTTTAGAAAATAAAGTCATAGCTAGGAAATATAAATAAGATTCAAAAATTAGTTTATCATTTTCATGTTTACATAAGATACTTAGCTTAGTCATCTTAGTCATAGAGTCGTTCCGGTAGTACGTATCATAGGCATATTCTCTTATCTAACGTCATTGTTATCATTATCGTCATGGAAGTGCCCTCGTTAGAGGAGTCATAGTATTTATCATTTGGTATTGAAATCGGGATCAAAGGTTCCCTTTGGATTCACTTCAAGTAAGTCAAGCAAGACTGTAAGGAAAAATCCGAGAGTAGCGGGCCCACCTCGGGCCGGATGAGGTAGCGTATACGATTTACGTATGTTACGTGTCATAGCGTTACTTGTGAGGGTCTTAGGGTAATCGGGTCCCATTTAAACAAGTTCTAAGGGTGTAAGAGGTTTTTCCAACAATTGACACACTTTCTAGTTCAATTCTATTGAACAAAAAGTGGAAAACTTTAGGTGCGGATTCCGGGGAACCGAGTTGTCCCCGAGGCTCGTACCCAACTTATTTCAACTAAGACATGCCATAGAAAGAAGGGTGAAGCCTTACATACCTCTTTCCGCTTCTTTTGCTATTCCGAATTCACGTTGCAATCTCGTCAAAATCTGCAAATTGGTCACATTTACCCAAACTTTCATTAGGGTACTTAGAGTTAGAATCTTAAGGAACCACTTGGCTACCGAAATTTCGGCAGCACTTCCTCTGTAAATATACCATCCTCAACATTCAACATAGCCAAATTCTCATCAATCACAATCCGGGAATTCAAACCCGGCCAAACTATTAACATAATTCAACAATCACACTAAAAATTCACATATTCCATTCAAGGTGCATTCCAACACTTCAATTAACATTCTACCTCCTTCAATACTCTCCAATTCCAATGAAACAACAATAACCTTATAATACATATATTCCAACAACATCATAGTAATACCATTACATGTCTTCCATACAAAAACATTATTTTCAATTTACACAAACTTCCAATTGCCAATACTTCACCAAACTTGTCAAGTCTTTATTTGCGATATAACATCTACAACACAACGATTAAGATATTAATTACAACTCGCTCATTATTCTTTCACAACTCACCAATATACACGACTATACATCAAGTATACACGGCCACATATACCATGCACACTCACACGGCTCCAACATGTATACACCACTACAATCTCTCCAAACTCATTCAACTTCCATTTTCCACATATCATTCACAACAATAACAACTAAACACTAATTAAAATAATTGAAGCATGACTCCCACACACATATATATATACACGGCCATATACTATATTTCTCTCCTTCATGAATTTCATCCATTTTAGCATACTACAACACATATAAACCATATATAACACATAAAACAAGATCAAAACTCACCTTTCTTCTTCAACTTCTCACTTGACTACAACTTGACAACTTGTATGATTTTGAATTTTTCTTGCTCCAACAACAACTCCACCTTGTTAATCACCCTTTACTTGGTAGAAAATGATTTTTGGAGAATTTTTGCAAATTTTACTTGTGAAAATTGCTCTTGGCCGAAATGGCCTTAAGTTTTTCTCCTCTCTCTCTTGTTCTTGCTTTTCTTGAAATTTCTAGAACATTATGTGGAATAAGATGACTTAGTCATCTTATTTATTGACAAAATTTTATTTAATATGGGCTTGGGCCATAACCATGGCCGGTCTGGCCTCACAAATTTGGGCCTTATTATTTTTTTGATTTGTTTGGGCCAACTCGGTTTGGTCCCGAGTTGGGCCTAGCCCACTGACCTTTCGACCTTAAAACGTTCATATCTCCTAGTACCGACGTCACCTGGGTACCCACGACCTATGGTTGGAAAGCTAATTCAATTATCTACAACTTCTAGTTCTTGGGACTTTTCCAAATTCCAAACTTATAATACCGTCTTTTCCCCTTGAAGTCAGATCACCCAAAAACGTTTTCTTAAAATATTCGTTTGGAGGACTTCCACTTTGATTTGGCCCAAGGGTCCTTCTTGAGTTGTGTTTAACTTTTCATATGTGATTCATATGAGTTTTCAGATGTCCCAAAAAAATCTCGATGTGTGGGTCCCATCTCAGCAAACAATCTAACGTTCAAAAATATGGGATACAACAGCCACCTAGGAGATCGAGTCCGTTATGCGTTCCAGATATCCCAGTTGTTTGCTAACTCAGGTACGTTTTCCCACATTTCTTTCTTTGTCACTCGAGGACAAGCGATTGTTTAATTGGTATCTGATGTAACAACCCGTTTGGTTGTTATAGTGCTTTTGACCCATTTACTCTTGCTGACCTTTCCCCTAGCCCTATTATTATGATTTTGACCAGCAGGAATGGGTGGCACGATTCTCGAGGTGGTCAGGTGAGATTTATGATGACTTTTACGAAATAGAGCCTTAAAGTAAAAAACATTTGATCGATAGTTGACTTTTGGGTAAACGGACCTTTTTCAAAAATTTGTCCATTCTAAGAGCTCCGGATGGTCGATTGTCACTTGGTGGGATGTTCAGTTCTGTTCTCGAGGCACTCGAGAGTGTTTTAGGTTATTGATTGGAAAGTTGGTCTTTGGCCATTGGGTGTTGACCCGTTCTAATAGACCTCCGTTGGGAATTCTGAGACCACAAATGAGTCTGTAGCATATTTTTATGTATGACTGCTGTAACGACCCGCTTGGTCGTTATAGTCTTTTTGGTACTTTTTGACCTTTCCCTAAGCTTGTTAGCTCACTTTTGACCCGAGAGGAACATTGACACATTTTCTGAGATATTTAGCTATGATTCGGGCGACTTTTTAGGGAATGTGGGCTTAAAAAGCAAAAAGAATTGACTCAAAGTTGACTTTTAGGTAAACGGACCTTTTTCGAGAACCCGTCAATTTCGAGAGGTCCGAATGGTCTTCTAGAACTTGTGTGAATATTTGGTTTGGTTCCCAATGCAAAGGGGCGCATTTTGGGACTAGTGTTGGGAAGTTGAATTTAAGGTATCGGGGGTTGACTTGGTCAACGAGACCTCCGTTGGGAATTTTGAGGCCACGGGTGCATTTGTAGTGTGTTTTTATATGTGCCTGCATATGTGGTATGTGAGCAGATGGCCTCGGGTGATAGTTGGGATTTCGGGTTGAGATTGTGATTTTGGGAATTCTGGTGTCTGGTGTCCGCTATGGCGGCACCAAAACTGCAGCAGTGGCACCGCTATAGTGGTTGCCAGGCCGCAGAAATGGCTAAGTACAATTGTTGGCTGACTGTCATGATGGTCTGAGTGGCCTTCAAGGCAGGACCACAGCAACGCCCCGTTGTCGCGGAAGCGGTATCAGGCAGAGTATTTCATTAAATGAGTATTAAAAGCCCTAAGTCCCTCATTCTTTATTATTTCGACTTTGGAGTTATTGAGAACTTTTCATGGTGATTCTTAGGAGAATTCCTTGGTGGTAAGTTCTTCTATTTTTATTTGCTATTCCATTTTCCTTGATCACCTTAGGGTCTATTATCATGATAGTTCCTTAAAGGTTTGATGATTAAAAGAGGGTTCAATGCGTTTTTCTTTCTAGGCTCCTAAATCTTGATTCATTGATTGAGTTAGCTTATTTAAGCATGTAATTGATGACTAGAACCTATGGTTGCATGATTCTTCCAAATTTGTGGCTAATTTATGGGATTAGAAGTTAGGGTATATACCCAAATGTAACACCTCGTAAAATCCGTACTAAACCATATTCATGATTCAGGAGGTTAGAAACCCAAGAAGGAGAGCATTGGAATTGAAAATATGTTTTAGTTTAGGAAACCTAGTGTTACGCTCCAAGGGATGGTCCGTAACATGTGTTACGGTCAGTCATTCATACCGTAACGGGTAGGCTTGGAAGATCACCATCTCGTAACTTTTGGACCAAAGGACGGTTCATCGTTACGGACTGTAACTCGTGTTACGGCTCGTGACGTGTCACCATAACCCAACCACAAAAACTAGACCCTCACTAGAATTTTGGGCCATATTACCGTCAGGTGTTACGGACCGTAACCTATGTTACGGACCGTAACACGGTCTGTAACGGTGCCGCGACTGAGATAATTAAAAGACAAAAGTTTCAGTTTGATTTCACAAGTTTCATTCCTTTAAGCCTTAGAACGACCTCCTACCCTCTCCCATCATCAAGAACACCAAGGTTAGCCTACTCTAATCATTCCAAGTAAATTCTAATATATTTCCTTGTAATCTAAACAAGAAATCATTGCTCCTAACCTAGGATTTTCAAGAAAACCCATCTCAAGATTCAAGATTCACGATTTTGGAAATCTTCTTCAAAGTTCAAGTCTTTAATTCAACTCTTGGAGCAATTAAGTTATGTAGACACTATCCACATGTGGGAACATCCTTGCTCTTCCCCATGCTTCAGTATTCCATGTTTACACACACTAGGTTTAGGGTCTAGGTATATTCATGATAAACCCTAGACGCTTGAACCATGATATATTATATTGTCAGTACAATTTCGTCTGATTAGTCTTAATGTACTATTTTGGTGATGGAGACTCAGTCCGTAATCTATGAGAAACCCATAATTTGCATCCTACGGGTTCTTTAGCACAAGATATGAGATACTATGCTTATTTCCATGAAGAGCTTGTATAAATGTATTTATTGTCATGTCTTCATGTATCCATATTCATGTTAAGGATCAGAAATCATGCTTTCAGTTAGCTTTCATTTTCGGGAGTTGTATTAATACCGAGAAGGCTCAGATAGCCTGAAACTACGTATGCTAACGTAGGATAAGGATCGCTCAGCCCAGTTAGGACGTTTCCTTCATGTTTTCCCCATTGAGGGATTTTGGATCCATTCATATCATGTATGTCTCGCACCCTGGCAAGATACGAGATGGCTTAGCTGATCGGGCCGAGATCAGACTCGACATTTCTCCCCGTGGTGGTTCATGTCGGTATTACAATTACAATCATGTTTTCATCTTAGAGCCTGTTTGGATGGGCTTATGCCTATAAGCTGCAAACAGCTTATAAGCTAAAAAAATAAGTTGGGGTAGGCTAATTTTATTTTATTTTGGCTTATAAGCTGTTTTCAGCTTATAAGCTGCTGTAGATAAGCTAAGTCAAATGGGCTCAATTATTTTTTTGAGCTTATTTTAAGCACAAAATAACTTTAAGCTGGCCAGCCAAACACTCAAAAAAGCTGAAAACAGCTTATAAGCAACTTATAAGCCAATCCAAACGGGCTCTTAGTTACAAATTATTTCATGTTTACAGTACTGATGTTCTTGTTCAGTTTTAATATTCAGTTTAAGTTTCAATTTCATGTCTATGTATTATGTGCCTAGTTATTCTCTCATGTGTTTACATAGCAGTACATTCAAAGTACTGACGTCTCTGTATCTTGCCTTGGGGGCCTGCATTTCATGATACAGATATAGTCTTGCAGGACGACGCAGCTGCTCGCTAAGATCACTCATATCAACCCATTTTGGTGAGCCCCTTTTCATTCGGGGCTAAGTTAGTCTTATTTATTTCATGTCATGTCTAGTTAGTTCAGTTTAGGGTATACCAGGGGCTTTTTCCTGGTAATCAATTCAGTACTCAGTTGTCATGTCAGAGGTTTCATATACTATCACAACAGTTATGTCATGTCAGATATTTCTCAGTTTGTAACTGTTTTGGCTCAATACTATTATTATGGTTATTTCAGACGTACTTCCGCTTTATAAATAAGACTTCATGTTTTAGTATTCAGTTTATGTATGCCTTGTGATGCCCATGTTGGTTCAGCAAGCCATGTGGTTCGCTCATTCACATGCAACCAAGCACCGAGTGTCGTGTTACGCCCAGGCCATGATTCGAGGCGTGACAAAGCTTGGTATCAGAGCCTAGGTTCAAGTGTCTTTAGGGAGTCTATAGAATCGTGTCTAGTGGGGTCACTTTTATATGTGTGAGGGCCCCATACATACAAACAGTTGACCACCAAGATATTTAGGATTGTCTCACTTCCTTCATACTCTAGATCGCGCAGTCAGAGCAGTGCTTTCAGGATGCCTTTCTAATTCGTGTGTGTACGTATTTTCAGAAAACGCATGTGAAAAGAAAATACCCCAGAAAGGCCACAACCACCTGCCAGGGGGCTACTGCGGAAGCAGCTTGCGAAGAGACTGTTTCGACTCAGACAGCAGCCGCAACCGTTCCTACAGTTACACCTCCTAGTGATTCGGATGGGGATGTTAGGAGTGCTATCAACATGCTCACACAACTAGTAGCAGCTCAGGTCCAACGTTAGGAATCTGGGTCAAGTTCAAGGAATAATTGTAGCATCCCCTTTGGGAGGATACCACTTACGAAACAAAGGCTAAATTAATACTTACAATATTTAGAAGAAATTTATGCCAAAAGATATTCACAAAATATTTAATTGTGGAAATAGGCCCATGTATAAAAGGGTTGAAAGTGCAACATTTATTTTTTCCATTATACGCTCTGAAAAATTTCTCAGATGAAATACAATATCAGAGTATCAATTTAAAATGGTAATGTCCTTCTCAAATAGTAAACTTTTAAGAAACTTTGTTTTGAAATTATATTTTCAAATCAACACCACTGCAGGTCCATAAGATACTCGGAACTCAAACTTGCGATCATCATAGAAACTAGTATCTTCCTTTGTACATAATTACAAGGAAAACTGTAAACCCAGTACATGGCATGACTTGGGTTGAAATCACACCCTAAAATAGCAAAACAAGTCACCAATTTCAAGCTACAAGCATATGGTCTTGTGTCCAACGAGCTTCCAAAATTTCATACATAAGTGTTACATATGGATCATGTACAAGTCCCTAAAATTTTATAAGACCTAGATGCATATGCAAATCTGATACTTCACTAAGGCTCCCAAAAAGACTACTCCAAATGGCCATCTTCAAATCTCTTCCCGTACATTACCTACGATAGAAAACAACTATCGCTAAGTATAAAGCTTAGTGGTGTATAAACGTTGGGCTTGGAGCCATTAGATTCTCCAATTCCCTTATCCGTCGTAGGTAGCTCAATGACATAAAAATAAATCAAGTAACCAAGTATATCGAAAGTATCAAATACCAAATCTTGAAGAGTTTCAAACTATCCATATCAATATTTGAAGGCTCAAGTGTCAAGAAAGCTTATAATTCAATTCAAGAGAGTTTGTCAAATAACCAATTTCGCCCAATATGTACGGCATGCCATCACACCAAGCACAATCAATATCAAGATGGACCGAAGCCCCAAATGAAGAAGGGTCGTCACCCAATAATCAAGAGAATCAAGAGCCATGTTGAAAGTGGCCTTCCACTCGTACTCGAAAATGGACGAAAATCCATCATCAAGACAAAATGTAAATCCAAAGTCAAGACGGGCAAGATCTGAATCAAGAGGCATGCCGATATCGGTGACAAAGTCACCGTAACAAGAAGGACAAAGTCCCAACAAGAATGAAAAATGATCAAGCAATTCGTACAAGCGGACAATTTAGCGAAAGTTTTGCAATACTTGAGATAATAACCATACAATGATATAAGATGAAGAGTATGGAGACAACCCATCAAGATACTTCAAAACTTCCAGAAAATAAAGATATTCCAAGTTCAAGTTTATACGTAAACCTTGGCGTTTTACCACACAACAAGTTCTACCACAACTCGAGGAGTTCAAATCATCTACGCCATAGACCAACCAAAGTCCACTTCGTCAAACAATTCCTCTTAGCTTGTACAAGAGCATATATACCTTAAATACACAATAAAATATCTACTTAAGTTCAATGGTTTTAGCACATCAAAACTAAAACATGAAATCAGTGATCACCCTAAACTATAAAAACAAGAATTCTGGACAATACTACTGTCTTGTATTGTCGCTCAGCTTCAAAGGGGTAAACGGAAAAAATAGACTTTGTGGCCTTAATTAAAGTTGTAGATATATGTCTTGGGGTTTCAGAGAAATTTAAATTACTCCTATAACAGTTTTGTACTACAAGATATGCTCAAAATACTAACAGTAGTACATGTAGGGTTTGCAAAACAGAAATCTGGGCAGCACCTGCCCTGTATTTTATCACCCCTTTTCGAGTAAATACAAGCAAAACTGGGTTTTGGCGCCTGAACGAAAGTTGTAGGGATAGGAAATATCTTTTGAGAGCATCTTGAAGCACTTAAAACTAACAATATTACAAGGAGTTATGCTGGAAACACTAAAAGCAGTCCAGTCCAAAAACGGGTTTGTAACTTACCTCAATTGTGTGGAGTTGTTTGGGGCTCAACCAAAGCAAGTGTTGATGAATGATTTAGTTGATGAATATTATGAGAGAAGAGAGGTTTTGGTGTTTTATTTCCTTGGAGAAAAACGAAATTGGGGGGTGGTGGAAAGGATAAGAGCCAAAAGGGGCATATGTCTTACTTGGGATAAGGATGAAAAATAATAAAATAAACTAAAAAGGGGCTACCAACTTTTATAAATATCTAATCCATTTAATAATTTACTAAGATAATCATAGTAGGAGTAGTTTATATAACTACACCATAACACTTCAAACAAGTTTCAAATATCGTCAAGTTCACATTCAGAAAGTGCGAAGTAAAATATACCCTTACTATCAAGATACAGTCAATCAAAAATTCAAGAGTTAGCTTAAAAAATATTCGGGGTGTTACAAATATCCTCTCTTAAGAAATTTCGTCCCGAAATTTACCTTATCCTAGGCTCAAAACAGTTGTGGATATTGAATTCGCATATCATCTTCTCGCTCCCAGGTAGCTTCTTTGCCAGAATGATTTCTCCAAAGGACTTTTACTAAAGGAATTTTCTTGTTTCTAAGATCTTTTGTCTCATGCGCCAAGATTTGGATAGGTTCCTCTTCATATGTCAAGTCAGGGCTGACATCAATGGATTCAACAGGAAGAACATGAGATGGATCTGAGTGATACTTCTAAGCATAGAAACATGGAAGACATTGTGGATCTTATCTAACTCCGGTGGAAGAGCTAGTTTATATGCAACTGGATCAACTCTCTCAAGTACTTCATATGGTCCAATAAATCGAGGACTAAGTTTTCCTTTTTGGCCAAATCTCATAATCTTCTTCCATGGAGAAACCTTTAAAACTACCTTATCTCCCACTAGATGTTCAATTTCACGCCTCTTAAGATTAGCATAAGACTTTTATCTATCCGAGGCAATTTATAAACGGTCCTTGATGATTTTTACCTTATCTTTATTTTGTTGCACAATCGCAGGACCAACCAATTTTCTTTCACCAACTTCACTCCAACAAAGAGGAGTTCTACACTTTCTCCCATATAATGCTTCGTAGGGAGGCATGCCAATACTTGATTGGTAGCTATTATTCTAAGAAAATTCTATCAAGGCTAGGTGTCTGTCCTAACTACCATCAAATTCCATAATGCAAGCTCGAAGCACATCTTCCAAGATTTGAATCACCCTCTCGGACTAGCCATCTGTTTGAGGATGGAAAGAAGTACTAAAGTTCAACCTAGTGCCCAAAGCTTCTTGCAAGCTAGTCTGGAATATGGATGTAAACCTTGGGTCTCGGTCAGATACAATAGAAATAAGAACTCCATGCAGCCGCACAATCTCATTAACGTACAATTCTACTAAACGTTCAAGTGGGTAGTCCATTCTGATAGAAAAGAAATAAGCACTTTTGGTTAGCCTATCAACTATAATCCAAATTGCATCATGATTTCTTTGAGTGTGTGGAAGCCCAGAAACAAAGTCCATAGTTATTCTTTCCCATTTCCACTCAGGTATCGATAAGGGTTGTAACAAACTAGTTGGGACTTGATGCTCGACCTTTATTTGTTGACAAACTAAGCATTTAGAAATAAATTATGCAATGTCCTTCTTCATACCATTCCACCAGTAGTGTTCTTCGATAGTTTGGTACATTTTAGTAGCTCCAGGATGCATTGCATATGGTGAAGTATGTGCTTCATTCAAAATTTCTTTCCTCAAGTTGTCATCTTTAGGAACGCATAACCTATTTCGATAAAATAGAACACCATCCTCCCTTAACTTAAAATCAAGCTTTCCTCTAGTTTGAACTTCTTTGATCAATTTCACAAGCTTTGCATCTAACTTCTGTGCTTCTTTCACCTGTTCAAGTAGAACTGGCTTGACTTACAAACTAGCAACAATAGAGCCATCAGAATTAAATGCAGGACAAGCATTCATGGCTCTCAATTCAAGAATTACAGCCAAAGGACTTAGAGACAAACTAGCAAAGTCTTTGCGACTTAGAGCATCTGCAACCACATTGGCTTTACCCGGATGATCGTCAATGATACAATCATAATCTTTAATGAGTTCAAGCCATCTACGTTGTCTCAAATTCAACTCTTTCTGTGTACCCAAGTACTTCAAACTCTTGTGATCAGTAAATATGTGACACTTTTCGCCATATAAGTAATGCCTCAAAATTTTTAAAGCAAAAACTATGGCAGCGAGCTCAAGGTCATGAGTAGGATAGTTCAATTCATATGGTTTCAATTTTCGAGAGGCATACGCAACCACTTTCCCTTCCTGCATCAGGACACAACCCAAACCATGATGAGAAGCATCACTATATATCACATACTCTTTCCCTTCAGTTGGTAGAGTAAGTATAGGAGCTTGTGTCAATAAGGATTTGATCTTTTCAAAGATCTCTTGGCATTTGTCATCCCATAAGAACTTGACATCCTTCCTCAAGAGTTTAGTCAAAGGAGAGGCTATAATGGAGAAGCCTTTGACAAACCTTCTATAGTATCCCGCTAAGCCCAAAAACTTCTTACTTCATTTGGACTTTTAGGCGGTTTCCATTAAACAATAGCTTGAATCTTGCTAGGATCCACCTTCACACCTCCAGCTGACACAACATGTCCCAGAAAAGCCACTTCACTAAGCCAAAATTCACATTTGGAAAGCTTAGCATAAAGCCTTTTCTCTTCCAAAATTTGAAAAACAATCCGGAGATGCTTTTCATGATCTTCCCTATTCTTGGAATATATTAAAATATCATCTATAAAGACCACCACATATTGATCAAGATAAGGCTTAAACACGCAATTCATCAGATCTATGAATGTTGCAGGAGCATTCGTCAACCCGAATGGCATCAACAAAAATGAATAATGACCATATCGAGTCCTAAAGCAGTTTCAGGGACATCTTGTTCACTTACTCGCAGTTGGTAATACCCAAGCCTCAAGTCAATTTTTGAGAACAACCTAGCACCCTTTGGCTGGTCAAATAAGTCATCAATCATAGGCAGTGGATATCTATTCTTAATTGTTACCTTGTTCAATTGGCGGTAATCAATACAAAGCCTAAGAGTTCCATCTTTATTTTTCACAAATAAAACAGGTGCTCCCCAGGGAGAAACACTTGGACGAATAAAACCTTTCTCAAGAAGTTCTTGCAATTGAATTTTCAACTTCTTCAATTCTGCTCGAGCCATTCGATAAGGAGTTATAGAAATAGGAGTAGTTCCAGGAATAACCTATATAGGAAATTCAACTTCCCTTTCCGAGGGTAATCCAGGAATATTTTCAGGGAAAACATCAGGAAATTCACACACAACTGGTATATCCTTAAGGCTTGGACTTTGCAGGTGTGTATCAAATATATGAGCAAGATAAGCTTCACAACCCTGACTAACCATCTTTCTTGCCACAACCGCGAAGATAATATTAGATGTCAATAATCTTTCACCTTGAACAATGATGTGTGAAAATGAAGGAGCTCTAAAGGTCATACGCTTTGACCTACAATCCACTACTGCATGGTTTCTATGAAGCCAATCCATACCGATGATAACATCATAGTCTTGGAAAGGCATTTCAATCAAATCTGCAAGGAAGACTAGATTTTGAATCACCAAGGGACAACCTTGATAGATTTGATTACAAACAACTTGTTGATCCAAAGGACTTTGGACAAGCACACCATAATCAAGTCTCACAGATTTCACATTTTTAGGAAAAACCAAAGATGAGCTAACATAGGAATGAGTAGAACCAGGATCAAATAATGTACCAACACATAAGACAAATAAGTGAAATTTACCAACAACCACGTCTGCTCCATCTTGGTCATCCCTCTGTCTCATAGCATAAACTCGTACTATAGCTCTTGACCCACTAGCTTGATTGGTTGCACCTACACCTGTTGCTTGTGTGTTTCTAGATCTTACACCTCTATTCCCTTGAGAAGGAGTGGTAATAGGTTTCTGAACTGAGCCTTCCGTACGCGGAGAAGAAGTAAGGTTAGGATTAGGACAATCCTTCACTTTATGATCTAGGCTCCCACAATTAAAACAAGCACTAGAAGCTCTTCAACAAGTACCAGAGTGATTATTTCCACATTGTGCATAAGTGGGTATACGAGTCTTGCCTTGGCCATTGCTTAGAGTGCTAGCAGTAGAGAAATTTGATCTATTTTGCTTATGCCGGGCTGACTTGTGAACACCACCGGCTTTGGAATTGTCAAACCCTCCTCTTTTAGATGGACCTCCTAAATCTGCATCAGCTTTTCTGAACTTGTTTTCGTTTCTACTAGCTTGTTCCTTGTCGATCCTTTCCCAAGTAAGAGCAGCTGAAACTAATTTACAAAAGTTTTCATGTTATAGGACCGCCACAGATTTTCTGATGGAATTATTCAAACCGTCTTCGAATCACCTGCACTTATCGTTTTCGTTATTAATAATACCACCATCATAACAAGAAAGCCTGAGAAACTTTTGTTGATATTCAGCAATAGACATACTCCCTTGCTCTAGATTCAAGAACTCTTTTTTCTTTGCATCATTATAAGCAGGTGGGACATACTTCATATGAAATTCTTTCACAAAATCATTCCAAGCAAGAACAGGAGGTGTTTCCTTGGCATTCGGTACACTACCCACCAGTCATAAGCATCTTTTCGTAATAGTGAGACAACATACTTAAATTTGACAGCGTCTGAACACTCTAATTGCTGAAATACTCTTTCCATGCGCTCCAACCACTGCTCGGCATCCGTAGGATCAACAGTGCCTTCAAACTCAACTCCACCCATTTTTCTCATTTTCTAAAAGTTCATTTCATTAGGTTCGGGCATTCTTCTAGCCATGTGACGAAAGAAATCAGCCATTTGTTGAAAAGGAGGATCAACAGCAGAAGTACTATGACTGATTTAAGGATGTGGCCCAACTCTTGTACCTTGATTATTTCCCACTTCAGATCCACTAGTACGAGAGAGATTAGAATCAGAAAAATGTTCTCCAACCCCTTCTTGTGAGTGAGGTTGGGCATTAGAGTTATTTAAACCCTCACGAGCAACTTCCGTAGGTATTAGAGGAAGAAGAGGCCATAACTTAATTCCTACATAAGGGAAGATGACATTGCATTAGGGACATGTACATGATGCATATGCGCAGTACACTCAACAAAACATGTTAAAAAAAGGAACAAGTATACCAACAAGTCACAACAAAAAGTCCTAGAATCACAAACCTAGGCCCTGATACCAAAACTTGTAGCATCCCCTTTGGGAGGATACCACTTATGAAACAAAAGCTAATTTAATACTTACAACGTTTAGAAGAAATTTATGCCAAAAGATATTCACAAAATATTTAATAGTGGAAATAGGCCCATCCGAAAAAGGGTTGAAAGTGCGACATCTTTTTTTCCTTTATACCCTCCGAAAAATTTCTTAGATTAAATACAATATCAGAGTATAAATTTAAAATGGTAATGGCCTTCTCAAATAGTCAACACATTTAAGAAACTTTGTTTTAAAATTATATTTTCAAATTAACACCACTGCGGGTCCATAAGATACACGAAACTCAAACTTGCGATTATCACAGAAACTAGTATCATCCTTTGTACATAATTACAAGGTGAAATGTAAACCCAGTACATGGCATGACTTGGGTTGAAAGCACACCCTAAAATAGCAAAACAATTCACAAAGTTCAAGCTACAAGCATATGGTCTTGTGTCCAATGAGCCTTAAAAATTTCATACATTAGTGTTACATATAGATCATGTACAAGTCCCAAAAATTTTACAAGACCTAGATGCATATGCAAATGTGATCTTCACTAAGGCTCCCAAAAAGTCTACTACAAATGGCCATCTTCAAATCTCTTCCTGTACATTACCTACGATAGAAAACAACTATCGCTAAGCATAAAGCTTAGTGGTGTATAAACTTTGGGCTTGGAGCCATTAGATTCTCCAATTCCCTTATCCGTCGTAGGTAGCTCAATGAGATAAAAATAAATCAAGTAACCAAGTATATCGAAAGTATCAAATACCAAACCTTGAAGAGTTTCAAAATATAGATATCAATATTCGAAGGCTCAAGTGTCAAGAAAGCTTAAAATTCAATTAAAGAGTATTTGTCAAATAACCAATTTCGCCCAATATGTACGTCATGCCATCACACCAAGCACAATCAATATCAAGATGGACCAAAGCCCCAAATAAAGAAGGGTCGTCACCCAATAATCAAGAGAATCAAGAGCCATGTTGAAAGTGGCTTTCCACTCGTACTCGAAAATGGACGAAATCCATCATCAAGGCGGATGTAAATCCAAAGTCAAGATGGGCAAGATTCAAATCAAGAGGCATGCCGATATCGGTGACAAAGTCACCGTAACAAGAAGGACAATGTCCCAACAAGAATGCAAAATGATCAAGCAATTCGTACAAGTGGGCAATTTAGCGAAAGTTTTGCAATAATTGAGATAATAACCATACAATTATATCAGATGAAGAGTAAGGAAACAACCCATCAAGATACTTCAAAACATCCAGAAAATAAAGATATTCCAAGTTCAATTTTATACACAAACCTTGGCGTTTTACCACACATCAAGTTCTACCACAACTCGGGGAGTTCAAATCGTCTACACTATAGACCAACCAAAGTCCACTTCGTCAAACAATTCCTCTTGGGTTGTACAAGAGCATAGATAACTTAAATACGCAATCAAATATCTACTTAAGTTCAATGGTTTTAGTACATCAAAACTAAAACATGAAATCAGTGAAAATCACCCTAAACTATCGAAACAGGAATTCTAGACAGTACTACTGTCTTGTATTGTCGCTCAGTTTCAAAGGGGTAAACGGCAAAAATAGACTTTGTGGCCTTAATGAAAGTTGTAGATATATGCCTTGGGGTTTCAGAGAAATTTAATTCACTCCTATAGCACTTTTGTACTACAAGATATGCTCAAAATACTAACAGTAGTACATGTAGGGTTTGCAAAATAGAAATCTGGGCAGCACCTGCCCTGTACTTCATCACCCTTTTTCGAGTAAATACAAGCAAAATGAAATATCTTTCTAGAACATCTTTAAGCACTTAAAACTAAACACATGATGATATACTTAAGGTCTGACTGAAATCATAATGCGGAATTACATAGACAATCTTAAATATATCTAACAGTAGCCAACATGGCTAAACCAAGACGATTGAACAACTGCCAACAAGGTTAACATAATAAATATCTAACTGTCTGAACTGTGTCTATGAAGCCTCTAAGAGTACTGAATGATAGGGCTGTCTATAAACTGCAATAACTGGATAGCTGACAATGCCCCGAAGGAATGTGGGGCTCACCAGTAGCTGATACGTGCACTCCTAATTAGCTGAGTCGTCAACCTGTGTATTGTTACCTGCATCGCGAGATGCAAGCCCCCAAGCAATAAAAAGGGACATCAGCACATTTGAATTGTACTGGTATGTAAAACAACTGAAGCAATAAAATACTGAAACTGAAACTGATAACTGTAACTGTAATAGCAAGGAAGTAGAGATATGAATACTCCCTGCACTGTATCTGAATCATCTGTATTATCTGTGTTTATATATGTGGGGCCTCGGCCCAATAATAAATGCACGCTATGGCCTCGGCCTAGTAGTGCGTCAGTCAATGGCCTCGGCCATGTATAAAAACGTATACACAAGACTGTGTTGTTCCCTCGGGCAAGATCACATATGTATAATTATGGTTAATTAATAAGGACTGAGACCATAACAATAATGAACAATTCTGAACTGAAATAGACATGCTGGACTGAATTAAAAATACTGACTGTTTCTGAGCATACTGAATTTCTAGACTGAGATTCATGTGGTAACAATACGTAAGTTTATAAAGATTACGTACTGAGTCCATGATATTCAAAGTGACAACCATGAACGAATTCTGTAACTGCAACCCTAGAAGATAACAGTTCTACAACATATCACGAAATTAGGGCTAAGATGTATTCTGAGTCATATTACTGACAAGTATGAAGAATGAGGCGTAGGGAGAATCATGAACATTCCCTAACATAGATAGTTAGCCTCACATACCTTAATTCCAGCCTTTGAGCGTAATACAATGTTCGTCAACCCTTTCAACTTTGATCTATATCAATACAAGTCAAAGGGATTCTATATTAGCAATAATATTCATGCTTTGGTCATCTAAGCATTTTATCAAACACTTGGTGGGCATGAAGCTCCACAGTCTCCATAAATGGTGATTTCTTCACCCAATTCCCATTCTATTACTTCTAGGTGATTCTACAATCTTAATTAGATGTAATTAACATCATTCTTCATCAACCATATGGATACAACAATCCCAAGTCTACAATCCAAAAACCCTAGCATAGTTCATATAATTCTCTTTATCAAACCCATTTACTATTCTCCCAAGAACTTATCAACACTTTAATCATCATGAAACATCATAAAACTTACCTTAGTTATTGTAGGAATAAGCCTTGAGTTGAAATGCTTCACTTGAACAAAACCCTAGTTCCACCTTCCATGGAATTTCTTGGCTTGAATGAATTTGATGTGTTTCTCACACTTAGTTTTGTGGATTGATGAAGTGGATCTTTAGTTTCACTTGGATTCTTGCATATGAAGTGTTTGGATGGCTCTAGAGAACCCTTGAGTCGTGGAGGAGAAATGGGAATGAAAAAAATGAGTTTGGGTCTCTTATTAACATCTAAAAATCTGACCCGTCGGGCAATTCTACGCCCATTTTTACGGACCGTCAAACTGTTTGACGGACCGTCAAAATGGTCCGTAAAACTACCCAGCAAAAATTGGGTTTCTGTGACCATTTTACGCTGGCCTGAGTCAATTTGACGGACCGTATAATTGTTTTACGGACCGTCAAAATGATACGTAAAATTGCCCAGCAAAATATGGTTTTCTGTGACCATTTGACGGAGCGTATAATTGTTTTACGGATCGTCAAAATGTTCTACGGACCGTCAAATGGTCCGTCGAAATTTTTCTGCTCGGACAGTCTGTCGTATAATGGGCATAACGCTTTGCAAAGATGTCCGTTTGAGGCCCATAATATACTGTTGGAAAGCTATTTCAAAGGGCTACAACTTTTATCAAGGAAGTTATCCAAAATTTCAATTAATAAAGGGGTTATGGTCGTTGGAAGTAAGACCTTCTATAAACTCACTTGCAAACATGCCTCGTAGAGTGGCTTCCAACTTTTCTTTGCCCAAAGACATTTCTTATGACTTAATTGGTTTTCAAAACACTTCCTATAACCCTCATATTGGTTCCATTATATTATCATCTTATGAATCAAACTTTCGCCCGAAGCTACGAGGTGTTACAATATCTCCCCTTGGGATCATTCGTCCTCGAATGATAAACATTCGGGATTCTACAAAAATTTCGCCAGAGTTTCCCCTGTAATAAGGCACTACCAACCAGTCACAACAACCCATAATATCATTGCCTCACAGGGCTACATCACAATAGCATTATAAATTGGCCACACACGACCAAAAGCATGAAAAGAAAGCTTACATACCTCAAAATCTTGGTGCTTCATCATAAATCTCTTCTGCGGGCTGAAACAAGTGCGGGTACATAGATTTCATATCCTCCTCGGCTTCCCATGTAGCTTCCTCAACTTTCTGACTCCTCCACAGGACTTTCACTGAGGCTACTTCCTTAGTTCTCAACTTGCGAACTTGACGATCAAGAATGGCTACGGGGATCTCCTCATAGGTGAGGCCGTCCATAACTGTTATAGTATTAGCAGGAACAACCAACTATGGGTCTCCTACACACTTCCTCAACATGGATACATGAAACACTGGGTGTACAGCAGCCAAATCTTGTGGCAACTCAAGTTCATAAGCTACTAGTCCGACCTTTTGTAGAATTCTGTAAGGTCCAATATATCTAGGACTTAGCTTCCCTTTCTTGCCAAATCTCATAACACCCTTCATGGGTGAGACTTTAAGGAACACCCAATCATCGACTGAAAATTCTAAGTCCCTTCGCCTCTCATCTGTATAAGATTTCTGGCGACTCTGAGTCGTTTTCAAACGCTCCTGTATCAATTTGACCTTCTCTATAGCTTGATAAACCAAATCTGGTCCTAACAACTCTGCTTCACCAACTTCGAACCAACCAATTGGTGATATACACCGTCGCCCATACAGAGCTTCAAATGGTGCCATCCCAATACTAGCATGATAACTGTTATTATAAGAAAACTCAATGAGAGGCAAGGGATCATCCCAATTACCTTTGAAATCCAAGACGCATGCTCTCAACATATCCTCCAGAGTCTGAATAGTACGCCCTGCCTGGCCATCTGTTTGTGGATGAAAATCTGTGCTGAGGTTCACCTTGGTGCCCAATCCTTTCTGAAAGGATTTCCAGAAGTTCGCTGTGAACTGAGCACCACGATCTGAAATAATGGACACAGGTGTCCCATGCAATCTGACAATCTCATTAACATACATCTTGGCATAATCTTCTGCTGAATCTGTGGTCTTGACTGGCAAAAAGTGCGCCGACTTAGTAAGTCGGTCAACGATCACCCAAATAGAGTCATGTCTCCTAGCTAAATGAGGTAGACCTGATACAAAATCCATATTGATCATTTCCCATTTCCAGACAGGAATATCAATATTCTGAGCCAAGCCACCAGGCTTCTGGTGTTCGGCTTTCACTTGCTGACAATTCGGACACTTAGCTACAAAATCTGCTACATTCTTCTTCATATCATTCCACCAATAAATCTCTTTAAGATCATGGTACATCTTAGTGGAACCTGGGTGAATGGAATACTTGGAATTGTGAGCTTCTGACATGATTCGCTCTCTGAGTCCATCTACATCTGGAACACATAATCTGCCTCGGTACCTCAAGGTACCATCATCTGCCCCTTGTTCGAAAGCCGTCGTCTTATGCTTGTGAATCCCCTCTTTCAGCTGCAACAAGTAGGGATCGTTAAACTGTTTCTCCTTGACTTCAACGACTAAAGAGGAAAGAGCACTACTCTGAACAACCACACCACCATCCTCGGAGTCCAAAAGTCGAACTCCAAGATTGGCCAAACGGTGAACTTCCTTTGTCATAACTCTCTTATCCACGTCCACGTGGGCTAAACTTCCCATGAAATTCCGACTAAGAGCATCAGCTACAACATTCGCTTTCCCCGGATGATAGAGAATATCCACATCATAATCCTTAAGAAATTCGAGCCATCTCCTCTGTCTAAGATTTAGCTCCCTTTGCTTGAAGATATACTGCAGGCTTTTATGATCTATGAAAATATCAACATGCACTCCATACAAATAATGACACCATATCTTAAGTGTAAAAACTACAGCTGCCAACTCTAGGTCATGGGTTGGATAATTCTTCTCATGAGTCTTAAGTTGTCTGGACGCATAAGCAACAACCTTACCATGCTGCATTAAAACACATCCGAGACCAACTCCCGAAGCATCGCAATAGACAACAAATCCCTCGGTTCCTTCTGGTAGTGTCAAAACTGGAGCAGAAGTCAATCTCTTCTTCAACTCTTCGAAACTCTGCTCACATACCTCTGACCATTGGAATTTGACTTTCTTCTGAGTCAGCTTAGTCAGCGGAGCTGAGATAGAGAAAAATCCCTCAACAAAACGCCTATAATAACCTGCCAGACCCAAGAAACTTCTGATGTCTGATGCTGAGGTGGGTCTGGGCCAGTTCTTGACAGCGTCAATTTTCTGAAGGTCCACCTTAACACCTTCACCTGAAATTACATGACCTAGGAATGCCACTGACTTGAGCCAAAACTCGCACTTTGAGAATTTTACATAAAGCTCACGATCCTTGAGTGTCTGCAACACTATCCTGAGATGCTCTGCATGATCTGTCTCACTACGGGAATACACCAATATGTCATCAATAAATACAATGACGAATAAATTAAGACAAGGCTTGAATACTCTGTTCATAAGATCCATGAAATCTGCTGGTGCATTCGTCAACCCAAACGACATGACAAGAAATTCAAAATGACCATAACGGGTTCTGAAAGCGGTCTTTGGAATGTCAACATCCTTAACCTTTAACTGATGGTATCCTGATCTGAGGTCAATCTTGGAATAACATTGAGCACCCTGAAGTTGATCAAATAGGTCGTCTATTCTGGGAAGAGGATACTTATTTTTAATGGTGACCTTGTTCAACTGGCGGTAGTCTATACACATACGCAAGGATCCATCCTTCTTTCGGACAAACATGACCGGTGCGCCCCAAGGTGAGACACTTGGCCTTATAAACCCCTTATCAAGAAGATCCTTCAACTGAACTTTTAACTCCTTTAACTCTGCTGGGGCCATCCTATACGGTGGAATAGATATCGGCTTAGTGCCGGGAAGCAGGTCAATTCCAAAGTCAATTTCCCTATCGGGAGGGACTCCGGGTAGGTCATCTGGAAAGACTTCTGGAAATTCACTGACAACTGGTACTGACTGAAGAGTTGGAGCCTGGGCATCTGCATCCCTGACTCGAACTAAGTGGTAAATATACCCCTTGGAGATCATCTTTCTAGCTTTAAGGTAGGAAATAAATCTACCCCTAGGTGCTGCTGAATTACCTTTCCATTCTATAAGTTCATCGGGAAAATCAAATGTCACAGTTTTGGTTCTACAACCCACAGAGGCATAACAGGACTCTAACCAATCCATACCCATAATTACGTCAAAATCTACCATCTGCAATTCTATTAAGTCTGCTACGGTGCTACGATGGTAGATTAACACTGGACAACCCCTATAGATATGCCTAGCTATAACTGATTCCCCAACCGGTGTGGATACTTCGAAAGGTTCTTGCAACTTTTCGGGTTCTATCTCAAATTTCTTAGCAATATACGGGGTTACATAAGATAAAGTGGATCTTGGGTCCATAAGAGCGAATACATTAAAGGTGAAGATTGTTAGCATACCTGTGACAACATCTCCACGAGCCTCTGTATCCCGGCGACCTGACAGTGCATACAGACGGTTCTGACCACCGCCCGTATTACCGGACTTTGTTGCTCCGCGCCCCTGCTGGGCTTGGGAATTTCGGGGAGCTGCTGAATTTGTGGACTAAGCTACATTACCCCCAGTATTCTATCTTGCGGATGGGAAATCCTTCAGATAGTGGCCCTGCAGACCGCACCCGAAACAACCATTCGTGCCCGAACGGCACACCCCTGGGTGTCTCCTCCCACACTTACTGCAGGGAGGATATGTAGCTGCTCCAAAATTTTGACTCTTCTGGCTAAACTTGGACCTCTGATATGGGACGCTAACTGTAGACTGAGTAGGTCCTGATGACCTATTCTTGAAAAACTGGCGGTTTCCTCCTCCCTGAGTTCCTGCCTGACTGAAATTTCCTGTAGACTTAGCCTTCTTACTGAATGCCCTATCTTTCTGCTTCTGCAGGGCTGCTTCTTCCTTCAGCCTGGTCTCATTACCTTGCACGAATGCTAGTATCTTGGAAATAGTCATCTTGTCATTCTGAGCAGTTGTATTGGCATCTCTGTGCAACTCGGGTTTAAGCCCAAGTACAAATCTTCTAACCACGGCCCTCATATCAGGGACCATGTGAGGAGCATATCTGGACAATGACACAAACTTGAGGTAATAATCCTGAACAGTCATGTCCTTCTGCCTTAGATTTTCAAACTCTATAGCCTTGGCTTCCCTGACCTCAATTGGCATGAAGTGCTCAATGAATGCGTCTGCAAATTCATCCCAAGTAGCGGAAGGTGCATCCTCCCCTCGGGACCGTTCCCATGTCTCATACCAAATATGGGCCACATCTTGCAGCTGGAAAGCTCCGAGTTCTGCTGCCTCTGTATCTTTAGCATGCATCACACGAAATATTTTCTGGAGTCCATCAATGAAATTTTGGGGGTCTTCCTCCTTCTTTGACCCTGTGAACACTGGCGGCTTCATCCGCATAAACTCTTGAGTCCTAGAACTGTTTGACCCACTACTAGCACCTGAGCTAGGGGATGTTTCCTGTCGCTGGGCCTGATTTGCCAAAATTTGAGTGAGCAGCTGAGTAGCTCCTCTAACATCTGCATTCGAAGTATTGGGAGGCGTAGCAGCGGCATTAGCTGTAGCGACTGCTTGGGCCTGAGTGCCCCCTTCTGTTGCTGCGTCAACGGTAGCCCTCTGGCTAGTAGCCGTATTTTTCTTGTTTTACTTCCTTTTTAGAGCAATTTCTGAAATACGTAATTCGCACGAGTTAGAAGAATTCCTAAAAGCATTACTCTATCTTGCACGATCTAGAGTATGAAAGAAATGAAACAAATCCTGAATGTCTTGGTGGTCAACTATTTATATGTGTGGGGCCCTCACACATATAAAAGAGACCCCACTGGACACGGCTTCATAGACTCCCTAAGACACTTGAACCTAGGGCTCTGATACCAAGCTTTGTCACGCCCTAAACCTGGGCTTGGACGTAACACGACACCCGGTGCCTAACTGCATGTGACCGAGCGAACCAACTGGCTGACTGAATCAACATGAGATATCAAAACGTAACTGAATGTGGAAACAACTAAACACATGATGATATACTAAAAGTCTGACTGAAATCATAATGCGGAATTACTTAGACAATCTGAAATATATCTGACAGTAGCCAACATGGCTAAACCAAGACGATTGAACAACTGCCAACAAGGCTAACATAATAAATATCTGACTGTCTGAACTGTGTCTATGAAGCCTCTAAGAGTACTGAATGATAGGGCTGTCTATAAACTGATATAACTGGATAGCTGACAACGCCCCGAAGGAATGTGGGGTTCACCAGTAGCTGAAACGTGCACTCCTAATTAGCTGAGTCGTCAACCTGTATATTGTTACCTGCATCGCGAGATGCAGGCCCCCGAGCAATAAAAAAGGACATCAGCACATTTGAATTGTACTGGTATGTAAAGCAACTGAAGCAATAAAATACTGAAACTGAAACTGATAACTGTAACTGTAATAGCAAGGAAGTAGAGATATGAATACTCCCTGCACTGTATCTGAATCATCTGTATTATCTGTGTTTATATATGTGGGGACTCGGCCCAATAATAAATGCACGCTATGGCCTCGGCCTAGTAGTGCGTCAGTCAATGTCCTCGGCCATGTATACGTATACACAAGACTGTGTTGTGCCCTCGGGCAAGATCACATATGTATAATTATGGTTAATTAATAAGGACTGAGACCATAACAATAATGAACAATTTTGAACTAAAATAGACATGCTGGACTGAATTAAAAACACTGACTGTTTCTGAGCATACTGAATTTCTAGACTGAGATTCATGTGGTAACAATACGTAAGTCTATAAAGATTACGTACTGAGTCCATGATATTCAAAGTGACAACCATGAACGAATTCTGTAACTGCAACCCTAGAAGATAACAGTTCTACAACATATCACGAAATTAGGGCTAAGATGTATTCTGAGTCATATTACTGACAAGTATGAAGAATGAGGCGTAGGGAGAATCATGAACATTCCCTAACATAGATAGTTAGCCTCACATACCTTAATTCCAGCCTTTGAGCGTAATACAATGTTCGTCAACCCTTTCAACTTTGATCTATATCAATACAAGTCAAAGAGATTCTATATTAGCAATAATATTCATGCTTTGGTCATCTAAGCATTTGATCAAACACTTGGTGGGAATGAAGCTCCACAGTCTCCATAAATGGTGATTTCATCACCCAATTCCCATTCTATTACTTCTAGGTGATTCTACAATCTTAATTAGATGTAATTAACATCATTCTTCATCAACCATATGGATACAACAATCCCAAGTCTACAATCCAAAAACCCTAGCATAGTTCATATAATTCTCTTTATCAAACCCATTTACTATTCTCCCAAGAACTTATCAACAATTTAATCATCATGAAACATCATAAAACTTACCTTAGTTATTGTAGGAATAAGCCTTGAGTTGAAATGCTTCACTTGAACAAAACCCTAGTTCCACCTTCCATGGAATTTCTTGACTTGAATGGATTTGATGTGTTTCTCACACTTAGTTTTGTGGATTGATGAAGTGGATCTTTAGTTTCACTTGGATTCTTGCATATGAAGTGTTTGGATGGCTCTAGAGAACCCTTGAGTCGTGGAGAAGAAATGGGAATGAAAAAAATGAGCTTGGGTCTCTTATTAACATCTAAAAATCTGACCTGTCGGGCAATTCTACGCCCATTTTTACGGACCGTCAAACTGTTTGACGGACCGTCAAAATGATCCGTAAAACTACCCAGCAAAAATTGGGTTTCTGTGACCATTTTACGCTAGCCTGAGTCAATTTGACGGACCGTATAATTGTTTTACGGACCGTCAAAATGAACCGTAAAACTGCCCAGCAAAATATGGTTTTCTGTGACCATTTGACGGACCGTATAATTGTTTTACGGACCGTCAAAATGTTCTACGGACCGTCAAATGGTCCGTCGAAATTTTTCTGCTCGGACAGTCTGTCGTATAATGGGCATAACTCTTTGCACAGATTTCCGTTTGAGGCTCCTAATATACCGTTGGAAAGACATTTCAAAGGGCTCCAACTTTTATCAAGGAAGTTTTCCCAAATTACAAATTAATAAAGGGGTTATGGTCGTTGGAAGTAAGACCTTTTATAAACTCACTTGCAAACATGCCCCGTAGAGTGGCTTCCAACTTTTCTTTGCCCAAAGAAATTTCTTATGACTTAATTGGTTTTCAAAACACTTCCTATAAACCTCATATTGGTTCCATTATATTATCATCTTATTAATCAAACTTTCGCCCGATGCTACGAGGTGTTACAAAACACTAACAGCAGTCCAGTCCAAAAACGGGTTTGTAACTTACCTCAATCGTGTAGAGTTGTTTGGGGCTCAAACAAAGTAAGTATTGATGATTGATTTAGTGGATGAATATTATTATAGAAGAGAGGTTTTGGTGTTTTATTTCCTTGTAGAAAAACGAAATTGGGGGGTGGTGGAGAGGATAAGAGCAAAAATGTGTATATATCTTACTTGGGATAAGGATGAAAAATAATAAAATAAAATAAAAAGGGGCTGCCAAATTTTATAAATATCTATTCCATTTAATAATTTAATAAGATAATCATAGTAGGAGTATTTTATATAACTACACCATAACACTTCAAACAAGTTTCAAATATCGTCAAGTTCACATTTAGGAAGTGCGAAGTAAAATATACCCTTACTATCAAGATATGGTCAATCAAAAATTCAAGAGTTATCTTAAAACAAATCGAGGTGTTACCATAATGGAGTGTCCTCTAAGACTAAAGTCTTTCTCAGGATGAATCCCCCAGTCTTCACGGGGACAAAGAAGCATGAAGACCCTCAGGACTATATTGATGCTTTTCAGAAAATCTTCAGGATAATCACAGTTACGGAAACCGAAGCAGCTACTTTTGGAGCTCATCAGTTGCAGAGCATTGCTAACACTTGGTATGAATCTTGGGAATTATCGCAAGGTAAGTATGCACTTGATGCTACATGGGACGAATTTACAAACACATTCCTGGACCACTTCATGCCAATAGAACTCAGAGAGGCTAAGGCTGAGTAATTCTTGAAGCTTAAGCAGAATGACAGGTCAGTTCAGGAGTACTATTTGGAATTTGTCAGTCTGGCTAAGCATGCTCCATATATGGTACCAGACATGAGGGAAAGGGTGAGGAGGTTTGTTGGAGGTCTTGATTCCCATTTTTATGATGGGGCCAATATTGCTGAACAGAACGGGGGAATGACTTTCTCTAAGATGGTTGCTTTTATACAAGGGTTGAAACAAGGCTAAAGGAGGAGGAAGCCTTGCAGAAAAAGAAAGACAAGGAGTTCAACAAGAGGGTCAAGTCTACCGGACAGTTCAGTGATAAAGGAAACAGGAAATTCTTTAAGAACAGGTCAGCAGGACCTGCTCCATCCACAACAAGTGCCCCAGTTCCCAAGTTCCGTAATGACAAGAAGCAGAATTTTAGGCCATCATGTTCTTACTCTCAGGCAAGTGTTGGTCAGTCGACTTATACCAATCCGATATGCAGCAAGTGTAATAAGAGACACTCAGGTGAGTGTTGCATGGGTATGGATATATGCTATGGTTGTGGCCAGAGAGGTCATTTTCAGAGAGATTGTCCGTCAGCTAGGCAAGGTGCCGGAGGTAATGTGGCGCAGTCCACGAATTCTATAGCTAAGTCTTGAAACGCAAGCGGTGGGCGAAGCCATTTGTCTGCGTTGACAGGTCGTCAGGATACAGAGGCTCGTGCAGATGTTGTCACATATACACTAAGAGTTTTCACTTTTGACATATCTGCCCTTATTGACCCAGGATCCACCTTATCTTATGTAACACCTTTTGTTGCTAAGAAGTTTGGTATTGAACCAGAAAAATTGCATGAACCCTTTGAGGTATCCACCCCAGTGGGAGAGTCAGTCATAGCTTGACGTATTTATAGGGGTTGTCCAATTCTAGTTTATCACCGCAGAACTATAACTGACTTAGCAGAGTTAGAGATAGTAGATTTTAATGTAATTATGGGTATGGACTAGTTAGTTTCATGTTATACCATGTTATGTTGTAGAACCAAAGTGGTAGAATTCGAGTTTCATAATGAACCAGTCATAGAATGGGAGGGTGATTCAGTAGTACTCAAGGGCAGATTTATTTCTTACCTAAAAGCTAGAAAAATGATTTCCAAAGGTTATATCTACCACTTAGTTTGAGTCAGTGATTTAGATGCCCAGGCTCCAACTC
This sequence comes from Lycium barbarum, assembly GCF_019175385.1. Lineage (NCBI taxonomy): Eukaryota > Viridiplantae > Streptophyta > Magnoliopsida > Solanales > Solanaceae > Lycium > Lycium barbarum. Next base: position 50,416,527 of record NC_083339.1, on the reverse strand, counting down.
TTCAGTCCGTCCCAGTTGTAAATGAGTTTCCAAAAGTCTTCCCAGAAGATCTTCCCGGAGTCCCTCCCGACAGAGAGATTGAATTTGGAATCGATCTACTTCCCGACACTTAGCCGATATCTATTCCGCCATACAGAATGGCTCTAGTAGAGTTAAAAGCTCAGCTGAAAGACCTTCTTGACAAGGGGTTTATTCGGCCCAGCGTTTCACCTTGGGGTGCGCCAGTTTTATTTGTCTGAAAAAAGGATGGTTCCTTACACATGTGTATTGATTACCGCCAGTTGAACAAAGTCACCATTAAGAACAGGTACCCTCTTCCCAAAATAGATGACTTATTTGACCAACTTCAGGGTGCCCAATGTTATTCCAAGATTAACCTCAGATCAGGCTACCATCAGTTGAAGCTTTAGGATGTTGGTATTCTGAAGACTGCTTTCAGAACCCGTTACGGAAATTTCGAATGCGCCAACTACTTTCATGGATATTATGAACAGGGTCTTCAAGCCTTATCTCGAATTATTCGTCATTGTCTTCTATGATGATATTCTGGTGAATTCCCGTAGTGAGGTTGATCATAATCTCCAAATAATGTTGCAGACTCATAAAGATCACGAACTTTTTGCAAAATTCTCAAAGTGTGAGTTTTGGCTTAAGTCAGTGGCTTTCCTAGGCCATGTGATCTCAGGTGAAGGTGTTAAGGTTGATTCTCAGAAGATTGATGCCGTGAAGAGTTGGCCCAGACCCACATCAGTTTCTGATATAATCAGTTTTTTAGGTCTGGCAGGCTATTATAGATGCTTCGTAGAAGAATTTTCTTCTATCTCTGCTCCGTTGACTAAGTTGACTCAGAAAAATGTTAAGTTACAATGGTCTGATGCTTGTGAGCAAAGCTTTGAAGAGTTGAAGAAGAGACTAACTTCTGCTCCAGTTTTGACACTACCAGAAGGAACCGAAGGGTTCGTGGTTTATTGTGATACTTCAAGGATTGGTCTCAGATGTGGCTTAATGTAGCATGGTAAGGTTGTAGCTTATGCATCTCGTCAGCTCAAGGTTCACAAGAAGAATTATCCGACTCATGACTTAGAGTTGGCGGCTGTAGTTTTTGCACTTAAGATATGGCATCATTATTTGTATGGAGTGAATGTTGATATTTTCACAGATCATAAAAGCCTGCAGTATATCTTCAACCAAAGGGAGTTGAATCTTAGGAAGAGGAGATGGCTCGAATTGCTTAAGGATTATGATGTGGATATTCTCTATCTCATCCGGGAAAAACGAATGTTGTAGCCGATGCTCTTAGTTGGCGTTCCATGGGGAGTTTAGCCCACGTTGATGCAGATAAGAGAGTTATGACTAAGGAAGTTTACTGTTTGGCCAGTCTTGGAGTTCAACTTTTGGACTTCGAGGATGGCGGCGTGGTTGCTCATAATATAACTCTTTCCTCTTTAGTCATTGAAGTTAAGGAGAAACGGTTTGGTGATCCTATTTATTATAGCTGAAGGAGGGGATTCACAAGCATAAGACGACGGCTTTTGATCAAGAAGGAGATGATGTTACCTTGAGGTACCGAGGCGGATTATGTGTTCCAGATATGGATGGGCTCAGAGAGCGAATCATGTCAGAAGCTCACAACTCTAGGTATTCCATTCACCCAGGTTCCACTACGATGTACCATGATCTTAAGGAAATTTATTGGTGGAATGATAAGAAAACAAATGTAGCAGATTCTGTGGCCAAGTGTCCGAATTGTCAGCAAGTGAAAGCCGAACACTAGTGGCCTGGTGGCTTGGCTCAGAATATTGATATTCCAGTCTGAAAATGGGAAATGATCAATATGGACTTTGTATCAGGTCTGCCTCATTCAGCTAGGAGGCATGACTCTATATGGGTGATCGTTGACCCACTCACTAAGTTGGCGCACTTTTTGCCAGTCAAGACCACAGATTCAGCAGAAGATTTTGCCAAGTTGTATGTTAATGAAATTGTCAGATGGCATGGGACCCCAGTCTCTATTATTTTAGATCGTGGTGCTCAGTTCACATTGACCTTCTGGAAATCCTTTCAGAAAGGATTGGGTACCAAGGTGAATCTCAGCACAGCTTTTCATCCGCAGACGGATGGTCAGGCAGAGCACACTATTCAAACTCTCGATGATATGTTGAGAGCATGTGTCCTAGATTTTAAAGGTAATTAAGATGATCACTTATCTCTCATTGAGTTTTCTTATAATAACAGTTATCATGCTAGCATTGGGATAACACCGTTTGAAGCTCTGTATGGGCGAAGGTGTAGGTCACCAATTGGTTAGTTCGAAGTTGGTGAAGCAGAGTTGTTAGGACCAGATTTGGTTTATCAGGCTATGGAGAAAGTCAAGTTAATACAGGAGCATTTGAAAACAGCTCAGAGTCGCTAGAAGTCTTACACAAATGTGAGGCGAAAGGACTTAGAATTTTCAGTTAATGATTGGGTGTTCCTTAAAGTCTCACCCATGAAGAGTGTTATGAGATTTGGCAAGAAAGGCAAACTCAGTCCCAGATATATTGGACCTTACAGAATTCTACGAAAGTTCGGTCTAGTAGCTTATGAACTTGAGTTGCCACAAGAGTTGGCTACTGTACATCCAGGGTTTCATGTTGTGGAAGTGTGTAGGAGACTCGTCGTTGGTTGTTTCTGCTGATACTATAACAACTAAGGATGGTTTTACCTGTGAGGAGATCCCCGTAGCCATTCTTGACCGTCAAGTTCGCAAGTTGAGAACTAAGGAAGTAGCCTCAGTGAAAGTCCTGTGGAGGAGTTAGAAGATTGAAGAGGCTACATGGGAAGCAGAAGAGGATATGAAATCCAGATACCCTCATTTTTTCGAAGAGTAAGCAGAGAACGCTCATGGTAAATTTCCACAGTCTATGTCATGTCATGTCTCATGTTTCACACTCATGTCATGTATCCAGCGCTCATGTCTCATGTCACATGCTTCAGTATTCATGTTTCCATGCAATCACGTCATTTCATGTCCCATGTTTCATGCCATGTTCCTTTCACATTCATTTATTCAAGCCATGTCCAGTCCTAATCTTAACATCGACCCATCATTCGAGGATGAATGATCCAAAGGGGGAGATATTGTAACACCTCGTAAAATCTGTACTAAACATTATTCATGATTCAGAAGGTTAAAAACCCAAGAAGGAAAGTGTTGGAATCGAAAATATGTTTCAGTTTAGGAAACCCAATGTTACGCTCCAAGGGATGGTCCGTAACATATGTTACGGTCCATCATTCATACCGTAATGGGTATTCTTGGAAGATCACCGTCTCGTAACTTTTGAACCATCATTACATACCGTAACACGTGTTACAACCTGTGACGTGTCACCGTAACCCAACCTCAAAATTAGACCCTCACTAGAATTTTGACCCATGTTACGGTCCAGTGTTACGGATCGTAATGGTGCCGCGACTGAGACAATTAAAAGACAGAAGTTTTAGTTTTATTTCACAAGTTTCATTCCTTCAAGCCCTAGAACGACTTCCTACCCTTTTCCATCATCAAGAACACCAAGGTAAGCCTACTCTAATAATTCCAAGTCAATTCTAATATATATCCTTGTAATTTAAACAAGAAATCATTGTTCCTAACCTAGGGTTTTCAAGAAAACCTATCTCAAGGTTCAAGATTTTGGAAATCTTCTTCAAAGTTAAAGTCTTTAATTCAAGTCAAGGATCAATTAAGGTATGTAGACACTATCCATATGTGGAAACATCCTTGCTCTTCCCCGTGCTTCAGTATTCCATGTTTACACACTAGGTTTAGGTTTCTTGGTATATTCATGATAAACCCTAGACACTTGAACCATCATATATTATATTGTTAGTATAATTCCGTCTGATTAGTCTTAATGTACTGTTTTGGTGATTGAGACTCAGTCCGTAATCTATGAGAAACCCATAATTTGCATTCCATTGGTTTTATAACACCAGATATGAGATACTATGCTTATTTCCACGAAAAGCTTGTATATATGTATTTATTGTCATGTCTTCGTGTATCCATGTTCATGTTAAGGATCAGAAATCATGCTTTCAGTTAGCTTTCATTTTCGGGAGTACTATTAATACCGAGAAGGCTCAGATAGCTTGAAACTGCGTATGCCAACGTAGAATAAGGATCGCTCCACCAAGTTAAGACGATTCCTTCATATTTTCCCCATTGAGGGATTTTGGATCCATTCATGCCATGTATGTCTTGTACCCTAGCACGGTACGAGATGGCTTAGCTGATCAGGCCAAGATTAGACTCCACGTTTCTCCCCGTGGTGGTTCATATTGGTTTATAGTACTCATGTTCATGTTCATGTTTATAGACTCCATGTTTCATGTTTATAGTACTCATGTTTATGTTCAGTTTCAGTATTCAGTTTTACTTTCAATTTCATGTCTATGTATTATATGCTTGCTTATTCTCTCATGTGTTTACATACCAGTACATTCAAAGTACTGACGTCCCTATATCTTGCCTTGGGGGCTTACATTTCATGATGTAGATACAGACTTACAGGACGATGCAGCTGCTCACTAAGATCACTTGTATCAGCCTACTTTGGTGAGCCCCTTTTCATTCGGGGCTAAGTTAGTCTTATTTATTTCATGTCATGTCTAGTTAGTTCAGTTTATACCAGGGGACTTTTCCTGGTAATCAATTCAGTACTCAGTTGTGATGTCAGAGGTTTCATAGACTGTCGCAATATTTATGTCATGTCAGATACTTCTCAGTTTGTAGCTGTTTTGGCTCAAGACTATTATTATGGTTATTTCAGACGTACTTCCGCTTTATAAATCAGACTTCATGTTTTAGTACATAGTTTATGTATGTCTTATGATACCCATGTTGGTTTAGCAAGCCATGTGGTTCGCTCGGTCACATGCAACCAGGCACCGAGTGTCGTGTTACACCCAGGCTATGGTTCGGGGCGTGACACCTAATCTGGGGGTTTTGCCTAGAATCTGAATTTATTTAAGTAAATTATTGCTCCTCCTAGCTTGTAATTGATGGGAATTGATCACCTAGAGTGTTAATTTCATGTTGAAACATTTAGATTCCTAATTTTCCCTTTCTAGTTCATAAATTCTATTCCATAGGTTGGGAATTTGGGTCTTGAATAGAAGTAGGGTTTGATTGATGTTCTTCTTGATTATAATTTTGTGATTTGAATATGCTTATACTTTCATTATCTCGAGGCTCAAAGGAAAGGAAAGACTAAGGTGTAATTTTTGGAGACTTTGTTGTTCGGCCTTCCAGGTAGGTTACGGTTTACCTTATGGTGAGACTTCAATTAACGAGGTATATATTTAGATGATATTGTCAAAGAATGCATATAAATCTCCAGGTAAGAAGTTGGGTTGGATATTGCCTTAGGTTGGGCCTTGTTATGTGATTTGGGGCTAGCCATCCTGTTGTGTTGTGACTTATCTTGTTCTATTTGTTATTGACTTGATGCCATGTGGAGATAGTAGATATTGTTGACTAGTGAAATATCTTGATGATAATATTGTAGCACCTTACTTGTTGTCATTTGAGACGAGAATAGTGACTCTATTATGGCTTATTGTGTAGCCTTTTATTGATATTGTTGGTGTGCCCATGTGTGGTACTTTTGATATTGATTTGATTACTGGCATTGAACTCATTCATTGCGCGCATTCTCATCCTTCATAATATACTGTTGATACATTGATGATATACAAGAAAACACTATTATGAACTGGGCTTAGTTGGATGAGATTGACGTGAGGACCGATATCCGATGTTTATCCCAAAATTGAGGTATGAGTGTTGGTAGCGATTGTCGTGGTTGTTGCTAGAATCATGAGGGCGCATGGACTTTGCGGGTCCTCCATGGGTTGTGCTACTGAGATGTGATGTTCCATCATCGGAGTACATGTGTACGGTACATATGCATTGCATTCGTACTTCATACATTATTGCATTTATAACACTCCGTAGATCTGAGATAAGTGTGGAAGTGTGTTTGAGGATTGGACTTCACTGTATTGCGCTATCATAAAATATTCCAGAGTTTACGGCCCGTATTTTGAAATACGGTCCATATTACATGGACGTATTCCACCCACTTTCCTAGGTTACGCACTGTTTTCGTTATGATTAAATACGGCCATAGAATACGGCCCGTATTTTGAAATACGGTCCGTATACCTTGGACGTATTTCACCTGTTCCCTAAGACTGCTCAGTGTTTTTCATTATTGTTAAATACGGCCCGTATTTTGAAATACGGTCCGAATTTCACCAACCACCAGCTGTGTGTATAAATAGCGGGATTCAGTTAATTTTATGGATTATTCTCATTCTCATAAACCCTAAGGACGAAAATCTTTTCTCCACGTCTCCTAACATAAAGGTAAGAATATGTTACACCTCGGAAAATTTTTCGTTGGTACGCAAGAGAACGAACTAGTGATGAATATGAGTGCATGATGTCCATGAGCAAGAAACGACGTTTGATGACCTTAGGCGAGATTTCGAAAGTATCCGATGTGAGACGAGGAAGTTGGCTAAGTTAAGATGAGATACAAGGTGAGCAATGCATGTGCATGGACGGGGGTGATTAAAATGAGAAGTCTAAGAAATATGGGAAGTTGCAGAATTGCAACTGCCCAGTGGTCGTAAATTACAAAATACGGACCGTAAATTGCTATACGGTCCGTAAACTAGCAGTCGTAAACTGGCAGTCGTAAACTGCCATGCAAAAAGCTTCAGCTTTCTGCCCAGCCGAGAAATGGTAAAATACGACTGGGTTTACGGACCGTAAAGTGATTTACGGCCCGTAAACCATGGTCGTAAATCACCAGGCATGCAGCCTTAAGTTTCTGGTTCTGCTTAAGCTTAAAGACGACCATGAGGGACGGTCCGTAAAATGAAATACGGGCCGTAAACCTCCATGGACGACCACTGTTCACCCAGCACAGATTTTCAGTTCATTAAATATAAGGACCAAGACTTGTTTTATTTCATTTCTACACTACACCACTTCTCTCTAGAATCATCTCTCTACATTTATTTCATAAGTTTTCAAGGACTATAAGCCACCAACAACATAAACAAGTGAAGCAAGTGTAAGCAAGCCATTAAATACCATTCAAGTCAAGAAATGCAAATGGAGAAAAACTAGGGTTTTGCTCAAAGTGGAGTATTATTAACCAAAGCTTGTTCCTACAACTTCTAAGGTAAGATTCATGATTTTTACATGATGTTTCAGGTATTGGAGAATTAAAATACATGGATTGTAGAAAATGTGGCCAACTAGGTCATGAATGGTGAATAGTGACATTTTGAGGAATAGTTTGAACTGAATTATGAATGTTATTGTGTTACGATATGAATGTATTATAAATGGTACTAAGATCATGAACTCGACACTTTAGACGAATGGACGAATTGGAGGTCATGACCATAAATATGGGAGAATTAGAAGCAAATTGAGAAATCTAGATAATGTGGATGATGCGAATGACTAATGGCCATTGTTATGATATTAATGAAGGTATAGACGCTAGCGTTGGAAGGAATCGTGCAAGTGTAGAATAGTCCGACGAAAAGGTATGTAAGGCTAACCCTTCTTTCATAAGGCATGGTTCCTTGGCCAAACTCTTAAATCCTCTATATGAGTATGTTGTATTCAAGCGATCGACACTCCGAGCTCATAAGCTCACGACCCTCGATACGTGCTACGAATGTACTACGCACCCCATTGACGAGTAAGCATAAGATAGAGATGTAGCGCAAACGATGATGATAGTGATGACGATGATAATAATAAAGATGCTAAAGGTGCCTACGGGCTATTATATTCACATGTGCCTATGAAGGGCTATAATGACACCCCGAGCTTATAATGCCGGGTAGAATATATGTATATGGATGTATATATATGTATGTATATGATTACGTAATGCGCGCATACATCTGCAGATGGTACGGATAACCCTGAAGCCTTGGTAGGGCCAGGTAGAAATAACATTGAGCCTTGGTTGGCCAAGTACCTATGAAACACCGAGCCTTATGGTCGGGTACGCTATGTATGTATATAAGTGTATGGCTTTGTATATGATATGAATATGAATGTGAAAATACTATGGATATGAATGCGAATAGGGGTATATATATACGAATACGAGCTCTATTATGAAATATGCATGAGAAATGGAAAGTCCCTATGAAAGGCAGGTAAGTGCCATGATGATGATATTATTGTCTTCCCTCCTATGCCACTTCATATATTGTCTATGATGCTTCTATATTGATGTTAATCATGCTTTACATACTCAGTACATTCTTCGTACTGACGTCCTTTTGTTTGTGGACGCTGCGTCATGCCCGCAGGTGCACAGGGAGACAGACTTGATCCATAGCTGCTTATTCAGAGATTACATAGCGGAGCTCCATTTCCTTCGGAGCCATAGCTTTTGGGTACTTATTCTTTTGTGTATATAATTATGGGCATAGCGGGGTCCTGTCCCGCTGATGAGATGTGTTATACTCTTCCTAGAGGCTCGTAGTCATGTGTATATGGTTAGACAGGTTCGGCCTTGTCGGCCTATGTTTTGTATATAATTTTGTCGGCCACGTTGGCCACGTACATTGATGTGGCATAGATGCCTATGGTGATATAAATGTACCGTTGTCCAATTGGGTATAGTTGACGAATGAATGAAAATGTATGTATAATTATGTGGCTCACCTAGATGTAAGTATAAGCGTAAGCTAAGAGGGTGCTCGGGTGGGTTAGCACCGGGTGCTCGTTGCGGCCCCGAGTCGGGTCCTGACAAAAGTGGTATCAGAGCAGTTCAGTCCTAGGATGTGTCTACGAGCCGTGTCTAGTAGAATCTTGGTTATGGGTGTGTTGCGCGCCACACTTATAAACGAGAAGCTGCGGACATCTTAGGAATATATGACCTTCTTTCTTCATAAGAATCGTGCGATAGAGCTATGATGTAAGAAATTCTTCTTCCTAAATCGTGTGTTGTGTAGTTTAGAGATGCCTAAAAAGAAAAAGGCTACAGCAGCCCAAAAGGGAAAGACGGTGGCAGAAAAGCGGGCTGAAAGAGCACCGCCACCGGTAGTAGAGGAAGATGAGTCCCAGAGTGCGGCTCAATCTCAGTCCTCCCAGACAGTGCCTATTACTGAGGAGCACGTGGGAGCCTCAGCCCCAGCTCCAGCTCCTCCACCGAATGCTTCGGGCCAAGACGTAAGAGAGGCCATTAATTTGTTGACTCAGTTGGTTGCGGCCCAGACTCAGAGGCCAAGCGCAGGGCCAGGTGACAGGACTGTTAGTGCAAGGGCCCGTGACTTCATTGCTTTGAAACCCCCGAAATTCTTTGGGTCGAAACTGGAGGAGGATCCCCAGGACTTTATTAATGGTATGCTAAGGACGCTCCGGTTGATACATGCTTCAGACACCGAATCGGTGGAGCTAGCGTCATATAGATTGAGGGATGTCTCAATCCAGTTGTATACGGTTTGGATGGCTTCGCGGGGAGTCAATGCACCTCCGCCGGTATAGAAAGAGTTTGTCGATGCTTTTCTCCGTCCCTACATGCCTCCAGAAGTTCGGCGAGCTAGGGCCGATAAATTCTTAAATCTGAGGAAAGGTAGTATGAGTGCCCTAGAGTATAGCCTCCGCTTTAACTCCTTGGCTAGGTATGCTTCGGCCATGGTGGCAGATATGGGCGACAGGGTACACCGATTCGTAAAGGGCCTAGGGCCACACTTGATGGATAAATGCTTGACAGCGTCCCTTCAGGACGGTATGGATATTGCACGCATTCAGGCACATGCTCAGAACTTAGAAGAAAGCCTACAACAGCGGAGGAGTGAGCGTGAGAAAGATCGGGGACATAGCAAGAAAGCTAGATCTTCGGGTCCGACAAGCGAGTTTAGAGGCGGACACAGGCAGCAGTTCCCTAGACATTCAAGCTATTCTATGACCAGTGCATCTCCTCGGTTTCCAGGCTAGAGCCTCGATAGATCTGCTCGTTCAGGGCCGAGTCCCAGCTATTCAGGACCTCAGTTCAGAGATGATTCAGGCCAGTCAAGGCCACCTATACAACGATGTTCCCAGTGTGGGAAGTTGCATTAGGGTCGTTTCCGATTGGGCTCGGATGGTTGCTATTCATGTGGTCAACCAGGCCATATCATGCGTGATTGCCCCTCAGTGCATGGTAGAGGTAGGACCCAGCCATCAGGGTCGGTAGCCGGATCTTCGGCATCTGTACGCCCTACAGGGCCAGGTTCACATGCGCCAGTCGGCCATGGTAGAGGTAGAGGCAGAGCTCCCAATACTAGCGGTTCTCAGCACCATATTTATTCTTTGGCTGGACGCCAAGATCTTGAGTCTTCTCCTGACGTGGTCACAGGTATATTATCGGTATTCTCTCATGATGTATATGCTTTGATTGATCCGGACTCTACATTATCTTATGTTACTCCATACATTGCGGGTGGATTTATAGTCGAGCCGGAGTCGATCAAACCTTTTGAGGTGTCCACGCCCGTTGGCGAATCGGTGATAGCTAGCCGAGTGTATAGAGGTTTTGTAGTCGTGATTTGTGACCGTCGTACCATGATTGATTTGCATGAGCTAGAGATGGTAGATTTTGATGTCATTATGGGCATAGATTGGTTGGCTTTTTGTTATGCCAATGTTGATTGTAGAATGAAGATGGTTCGTTTCCAATTTCCGGGAGAACCAGTCTTAGAATGGAAAGGAACTACGGCATCACCAAAAGGTAGGTTTATTTCCTATCTAAAGGCAAGGAAGATGATCACGAAAGGGTGCATTTATCACCTAGTGCGAGTTCAAGATGTAGAAGCTGAGTCGCCGACTCTTCAGTCAGTTCCGATAGTGAACGAATTTCCTGATGTGTTCCCGGAAGAGCTTCCAGGCCTTCCTCCCGAGTGAGAGATCGATTTTGCGATTGATGTGTTGCCAGACACTAAACCCATATCTATTCCTCCCTATAGAATGGCACCCGCAGAGTTGAAAGAGTTGAAGGAGCAATTGAAAGACTTGCTTGAAAAAGGCTTCATTAGGCCTAGTTCGTCCCCGTGGAGAGCGCCCGTACTGTTTGTCCGAAATAAAGATGGCTCCTTGAGAATGTGCATCGATTATCGGCAATTTAATAAAGTGACGATTAAGAACAAGTATCCTCTCCCGAGGATCGATGACTTATTTGATCAATTGCAAGGTGCCAAGTGGTTTTCAAAGATTGATTTGAGGTCTGGGTATCATCAAGTGAGAGTCAGGGAAAGAGGTATCCCTAAGACGGCCTTCAGAACAAGATACGATCACTTCGAGTTTCGAGTGATGTCGTTTGGGTTAACTAATGCCCCGGCAGTGTTTATGGACCTAATGAACAATGTATTCAGACCTTTTCTGGATCTATTTGTAATTGTATTCATCGACGACATCTTAGTGTATTCTAGATCCGAGGACGAGCATGCGGATCATTTGCGAATTGTCCTTGGAGTTCTTCGAGCTCGAGAGTTATTTGCAAAATTCTCCAAGTGTTAGTTTTGGTTGAACTCGGCATCATTTTTGGGCCATATCGTTGCAGCCGATGGTATTCTAGTGGATAGCCAAAAGATCGAGGCCGTGATGACTTGGCCAAGGCCCACGACTACTACGGAGGTTCGTAGCTTTTTGGGCTTAGCAGGCTATTACAGAAGATTTGTTGAGGGTTTTTCTTCTATTTCTGCGCCACTCACCAAGTTGACTCAGAAGTCAGCTAAGTTTCAATGGACAGATGCTTGCGAGCGTAGTTTCCAAGAGTTGAAAGACCGACAATATGAGGATCCCATGCTAATGCAGTACAGAGATACACTCCCTCAGAAGGAGGAGTCATCATTTGATATTTCCGAAGACGGAGTTCTCCGATGTCGAGGCAGGTTATGTGTTCCCGATGTGGTAGGTCTACGTCACCAAATATTAAGGGAAGCTCATTGTTCCCGTTACTCCGTTCACCTCGGAGCGACGAAAATGTATCATGATCTTAAGTCTATATATTGGTGGAATGGGATGAAGAAAGACGTAGCGAAATTTGTAGCTCAATGTCCTAATTGCAAACAAGTGAAGATCGAGCACCAAAAGTCGGGTGGCTTGTTGCAAGCTATAGAAATCCCGACGTGGAAGTGTGAAGTGATTAATATGGACTTCATCACAGGGTTACCCCGTTCTCGACGTAAATATGATTCTATATGGGTGATCGTGGATAGACTCACAAAGTCAGCGCATTTCTTATCGGTCAAAACGACCTATATGGCAGAAGATTATGCCAAGCTTTATCTTAAAGAGGCAGTGAGACTCCATGGCGTTCCGGTATCTATTATCTCCGATAGAGGGACTCAGTTTACAGCTAAGTTTTGGGAGTCTTTCCAAGAGGGTTTAGGGACCCAAGTGCGCCTTAGCACGGAGTTTCACCCACAGACCGATGGGCAGGCCGAACGTACCATTCAGACTCTTGAAGATATGTTGCGAGCATGTATGTTAGATTTTGGAGGAAATTGGGATGATCATTTGCCACTCATTGAATTTTCTTACAATAATAGTTACCATTCCAGCATTCAAATGGCACTGTATGAAGTTCTATATGGGCGAAAGTGTAGATCCCCAATTGGGTGGTTTGAAACCGGAGAAACTAAGTTGATAGGGCCAGACTTGGTCTAGCAAGCAATAGAGAAAGTTAAGCTCATACAAGATCGGTTGCTAGCGGCTCAGAGTTGTCAAAAGTCCTATGCGGATAATCGTCGAAGAGACTTAGAGTTCGAAGTGAAAGATTGGGTATTCTTGAAAGTGTCGCCGATGAAGGGCGTAATGAGATTTGGCAAAAAGGGGAAGCTCAGTCCCCGGTATATTGGGCCATACGAAATTGTACGCACGATAGGCAAAGTGGCCTATGAGTTAAATCTACCTCCAGACTTGGAGTCAGTTCATCCAGTATTTCATGTTTCGATGCTTCAGAAATGTGTTGGAGATCCTACTAGGATCGTCCCAGTGAGTGATGTGCAAGTAACAGAGAAATTGACTTATGAAGAGATACCCATGGCCATACTAGATAGGCAAGTACGGAGACTTAGAAACAAAGAAGTGGCCTCAGTTAAGGTCTTATGGAGGAACAACAATCGAGAGGAAATGACGTGGGAAGCAGAAGAGAGTATGCGATCCAAATACCCACATCTATTTCAGCCCTTGAAAGAAGTACAAAATGAGAAGTCGAGATCATAAGGTATGCATGTTTTCCTTTTATGCTTTTGGGTCGTGTGTGGCCAATTTTTATGTTATTCTATAATGGCCCTGTGTGGCATCGATATTATTGGCTGTTGTGGCGGAATGGCAGTGTCATAATGTAGGGAAAACTCTGGTGAAATTTTTATAGAATCCCCGAAGACTTTAACATTCGAGGACGAATGTTGTTAAGGAGTGGAGAATGTTACACCTCGGAAAATTTTCCGATGGTACGCAAGAGAATTAACTAGTGATGAATATGAGTGCATGATGTCCATGAGCAAGAAACGACGTTTGATGACCTTAGGCGAGATTTCGAAAGTATCCGATGTGAGACGAGGAAGTTGGCTAAGTTAAGATGAGATACAAGGTGAGCAATGCATGTGCATGGACGGGGGTGATTAAAATGAGAAGTCTAAGAAATATGGGAAGTTGCATAATTGCAACTGCCCAGTGGTCGTAAATTGAAAAATACAGACCGTAAATTGCTATACGGTCCGTAAATTGCCATGCAAAAAGCTTCAGCTTTCTGCCCAGCCGAGAAATGGTAAAATACGACCAGGTTTACGGACCGTAAAGTGATTTACGGCCCGTAAACCATGGTCGTAAATCACCATGCATGCAGCCTTAAGTTTCTGGTTCTGCTTAAGCTTAAAGGCGACCACGAGGGACGGTCCATAAAATGAAATACGGGCCCGTAAACCTCCATGGACGACCACTGTTCACCCAGCACAGATTTTCAGTTCATTAAATATAAGGACCAAGACTTGTTTTATTTCATTTCTACACTACACCACTTCTCTCTAGAATCATCTCTCTACATTTATTTCATAAGTTTTCAAGGACTATAAGCCACCAACAACATAAACAAGTGAAGCAAGTGTAAGCAAGCCATTAAATACCATTCAAGTCAAGAAATGCAAATGGAGAAAAACTAGGGTTTTGCTCAAAGTGGAGTATTATTAACCAAAGCTTGTTCCTACAACTTCTAAGGTAAGATTCATGATTTTTACATGATGTTTAAGGTATTGGAGAATTAAAATACATGGATTGTAGAAAATGTGGTCAACTAGGTCATGAATGGTGAATAGTGACATTTTGAGGAATAGTTTGAATTGAATTATGAATGTTGTTGTGTTACAATATGAATGTATTATAAATGGTACTAAGATCATGAACTCGACACTTTAGACGAATGGACGAAGTTGGAGGTCATGACCATAAATATGGGAGAATTAGAAGCAAATTGAGAAATCTAGATAATGTGGATGATGCGAATGACTAATGGCCATTGTTATGATATTAATGAAGGTATAGACGCTAGCGTTGGAAGGAAACGTGCAAGTGTAGAATAGTCCGACGAAAAGGTATGTAAGGCTAACCCTTCTTTCATAAGGCATGGTTCCTTGGCCAAACTCTTAAATCCTCTATATGAGTATGTTGTATTCAAGCGATCGACACTCCGAGCTCATAAGCTCACGACCCTCGATACGTGCTACGAATGTACTACGCACCCCATTGACGAGTAAGCATAAGAAAGAGATGTAGCGCAAACGATGATGATAGTGATGACGATGATAATAATAATGATGCTAAAGGTGCCTACGGGCTATTATATTCACATGTGCCTATGAAGGGCTATAATGACACCCCGAGCTTATAATGCCGGGTAGAATATATATGTATATGGATGTATATATATGTATGTATATGATTACGTAATGCGCGCACACATCTGCAGATGGTACGGATAACCCTGAAGCCTTGGTAGGGCCAGGTAGAAATAACATTGAGCCTTGGTTGGCCAAGTACCTATGAAACACCGAGCCTTATGGTCGGGTACGCTATGTATGTATATAAGTGTATGGCTATGTATATGATATGAATATGAATGTGAAAATACTATGTATATGAATGCGAATAGGGGTATATATATACGAATACGAGCTCTATTATGAAATACGCATGAGAAATGGAAAGTACCTATGAAAGGCAGGTAAGTGCCATGATGATGATATTATTGTCTTCCCTCCTATGCCACTTCATATATTGTCTATGATGCTTCTATATTGATGTTAATCATGCTTTACATACTCAGTACATTCTTCGTACTGACGTCCTTTTGTTTGTGGACGCTGCGTCATGCCCGCAGGTGCACAGGGAGACAGACTTGATCCATAGCTGCTTATTCAGAGATTACATAGCGGAGCTCCATTTCCTTCGGAGCCATAGTTTTTGGGTACTTATTCTTTTGTGTATATAATTATGGGAATAGCGGGGTCCTGTCCCGCTCATGTGATGTGTTATACTCTTCCTAGAGGCTCGTAGTCATGTGTATATGGTTAGACAGGTCCGGCCTATGTTTTGTATATCATTTTGTCGGCCACGTTGGTCACGTACATTGATGTGGCATAGATGCCTATGGTGATATAAATGTACCGTTGTCCAATTGGGTCTAGTTGACGAATGAATGGAAATGTAAGTATAATTATGTGGCTCACCTAGATGTAAGTATAAGCGTAAGCTAAGAGGGTGCTCGGGTGGGTTAGCACCGGGTGCTCGTCGCGGCCTCGGGTCGGGACCTGACAGAATATCTTTAACATTATTAATCAATCCTAGCATTAAACCCATGATTCTTAACATGGTTCTTGAATGAAAAATCCTAGGGTTTGCAAGGTAATCCTTCTCAAGGTGATTCAAGCTAGGGTTTTGGGGTGTTCTTTGTTATAAAAAGTAAATTGTTGAATTAAGTAAGGCTTAATTAAGGTATGTCTCTTTTTAAAAACCTTATTTTGGAATGTATGTCTCCCTTCCCAAAAGTTCTTTATTGAATAAAAAGGTTAACTTTCCATACTTTTGAAACCCTATTTCATGCTTTGATTGTGGTTAGTGTGCATTAGGGGACAAGCCCACATTAAACCTGGATTGTATAATACTCTATACATGTATACATAATTCTAATCGTTATCCTCTATAAGAGATGGTCATCAATAATGGTTAAGGATTTGTAATGGTGTTTTATGATGAATTATGACAATTGAACCTTGTTTAAGGAAGTGCAAATGTTTTCAAGATTATCAATGCAACAATGTATTTTTGTAATTACATGATGAACTTAAATGCTAATTCATGATGTGACTACCTTGAGATAAATTGTGATTCGACTTCTATGCTATGAACTTTGTTATTTTGTTTGGCCTACTACTCGGGAGGAAGGGTAGTCACTATGGATCCTAGTGTGATAATGCCTAGCCATTCGGGAGGAAGAGTGGCCACTTCTGGGTTTGCTACCTGGTGTGCGATTATGCTTAGCTATTCGGGAGGAAAGATAGCCACTATTGAATTTCATATTCCGGTGTAGTGCACTATGACAAGGGAACCTCTACGGTCACCCCTTCGATGTGCTTGATTCTTGGGCTTGTATTGGCATGTGCGATATTCTTATTTTCTCATGGAATTGTTGTTACATCTTCTAGGTTCTTCCAATGTTGTTCATGACGTCGGATGCCAGTTACATCTAGGGTGGGTTTTGGGGAGTGACAAACTTGGTATCAGAGCCTAGGTTTAAATACGTCCTAGGATTATTGTCAGTGTCTATGGAGCTATGTCTAATGGAGTTTTCCTTGTGCATCCTGATCACTTGCATGACCGAGAAACTCCCAGGACATTTATAGGTGTTTCCTATTCTTCTTGATTCTAGATTTTGCTGTAGAGCTTGAAATCCTTTTAGGATCATTCTAATGCGTTCTTTAATTCGTGCCTATTGCAGAAATAGCTCTAACACGATGCAAAAATTGTAACCGAGCACAACTCGTGAGAGCTAACTGAAATCTTAGAGGCGCGAATGCTGGTAATGGAAATGATGCTGGAAATCAAGCACCACCTCCAGCACCGCTTGCTCCTGCTATTCCTGTTGGGGGTGTACCTAAGATTGGGACTATGCAAATAGCTATTCAAACGTTGACTGCATTGGTTGTGGCTCAGTAGCAGTGTAGAGGTGTGGGACCTCATAGTGGAGGCAGACTTAAGCAATTCCTAGACTTAAAGTCACCAGAGTTCTTTGGGTCACGAGAGGTGGATGACCCCAGCACTTTTTAAATGAGACCTTCAAGGCATTGAGGGCAATGGATGCCCAGGATTCTGAAGATGTGAGGCTCGCTTCTTATCAGTTGAAGGATGTTGCTCACGCATGGTTTGAGATGTGGAAATCTGAGAGGGGTGACACCGCTTTAGCTCCGGCGTGGGCTGAATTTGAAGAGGCATTCATGGAAAGGTTTTTCTATGGCTACGAAGATCGAAAAGCTAGAACAGGGTAACAAATCGATTCGTGAGTATAGTTTAGAGTTAACCTGTTTGTCAAAGTATGCTTTATACATGATTCCGACTGAAAAGCATAAATTGACTCATTTTGTGAAAGGCTTCGTACCAAATATCAAGTCTGCAGGTCTTGTTGTTGCTATGTCTCTTACTTGCACTTTCTCATCTCTGGTTGGGTTTGCTGAACAGCAGGAGAGTTGGAAAAATGAGGAGAGGGTAGATCGAGATCAGAACAAGAAGGCCCGATCGGTGAGTGATTTCAGTGGTAATAACTAAAAGGGAGGGCATAGTAGAGGGTATTCTGCACCTGCTCAGTCTGGTTCATATTCCCCTGCTAGTGTGCCTTCTGGTAGGCAAGACCAGAAAAATAATAATACTAGTAAGTTTTCGTAGGGAAATAGTTGTCCGCCAGTGTGGGAAGAATGTATCTGTCATCATTGTGGGATTAGAGGCCACATTAAGAGGGAATGCAGAAAGTGGCTACGTGAGATGGCTGCCATGAATAACCAAAAGAATGATTTTCCTGCTTCTGCATCTGCTAAAAATCCGCCTACTGGTAATGCTAACAATAATAATCAGAATGCTCGTAATAATGGCAAAGGAAAGGAAGTTGCTAACACTTCTCGTGGAGGGACAACTTGACTTTATGGGTTGACTTGTAGGGAGGCAGCTGATGCTTCTAACGCTGTGGTTACGAGTATCCTACCATCTGTTGTCATGATGCTTATTCATTGATTGATCTGGGTTTAAATTTATCCTATGTGGCGCCTTATTTTGTTCGTGATATGGGTATGAAACCCGAACCTTTGTTGGAACCCTTTGCTGTTGATATGCCTTCTGGTGTTCCAGTTATTGCTTCTAGAGTGTATAGAAATTGTATTGTTGTGATTAAAGGTCGTGAGACCGTGGCTGACTTGTACGAACTAGAGATAGTGGATTTTGATGTAATTATAGGGATGGATTGGTTGTCTACATGTTATGCTAATGTGGATTGTCGCCATAAGTTAGTTCGTTTCGCCTTTCCTGATGAGCCTGTTGTTGTGTAGGAGGGTGAAATTCCTAAGCCAAAGGGTAGATTTATTTCCTATCTTAAAGCTTATAAAATGATTGCTAAGGGGCGTATTTACCATTTCGTGGCTGTTAATGACACAAAATCCCTAGTACCCGAATTTGCATTTGTTCCCATAGTTAGTGATTATCCTAAAGTGTTTCCCGGAGATCTCCCTAGTATCCCTCCTGATAGGGTTATTGATTTTGGGATTTATGTTATTCCCGACACCAAACCTTTTTCTATTCCACCTTATCGTATGGCTTCAGCGGAGCTAAGGGAGTTAAATGATCAGTTGAAGGACTTGTTAGATAAAGGTTCATCCGACCAAATTCCTCACCTTGGAGTGCTTCAGTCTTGTTTGTTAGAATGAAAGATGGTTCCCTTAGGATGTGTTGATTACTGTCAACTTAATAGAGTGACCATTAAGAATAAATATCATTTGCCTAGGATAGATGATCTATTTGACCAACTTCAGGGTGCTAAATTCTTTTCAAAAATTGACCTAAGGTTTGGGTATCACCAATTGAAGATAAAGGAAATGGATATCCCGAAAATCGCTTTCCGTACGCGTTATGGGCACATTGAGTTTCTAGCCATGTCCTTTGGGTTGACTAATGCACCTGCTGCATTCATGGATTTGATGAATTGGGTGTTTAAGCCTTATCTAGACCGCTTCATTATTGTGTTTATTGATGAAATTTTGGTGTACTCTAAGAATCGTGAGGATCATGCTAATCATTTGAGGATAACTTTGACAACACTTAAGGAGAACGAGCTTTATGAAAAATTCTCTAAGTGTGAATTCTGGCTTGAGTCTGTGTCTTTCATGGGTCATGTGGTGACTGGTGACCCAATTAAAGTAGACCCTCAGAAAATTTCAGCGGTTAAGGATTGGCCTAGACCAACTAGTGCGACGGAAACTTTCGGCAAATTATTACCGAAAGTTTGTTGAAGGCTTTTCGTCAATAGCCTCTCGATTGAGTAAATTGACACAGAAGACTGCTAAGTTTTAGTGGTCTGAAGCTTGTGAAAAGATTTTCCAAGAACTTAAGACAAAGTTGACTTCAGCTCCAATTTTGACTTTACCTTCTGGGTCTGGTAGATATGTGGTGTACTGTGATAATTCTAGAATTGGTTTAGGTTGTGTATTAATGCAGAACGGTAAGGTGATTGCTTATGCTTCGCGACAGTTGAAGAAGCATGAGAAGAATTACCCGACTCGTGACTTGGAGTTGGCTGCCGTGGTTTTTGCCTTAAAAATTTGGCATCATTAGTTGTATGGTGAGCATTGTGATGTTTTTACTGACCATAAAAGCTTGCAATAGATCTTTAAGCAGCGAGAGTTGAATCTCAGACAGAGGAGGTGGTTGGAGTTGTTAAAAGATTATGATTTGAACCTTTTGTATCATACTGGTAAGGCTAATGTGGTTGCAGATGCTTTGAGTAAAATATCTATGGGCATGTTGGCTTATTTGCGTGCACATGGCATGCCCATGGGGAAGCAAATTCTAAGACTTGCTAATCTTGGGGTCAGACTTGATGAAACTGAAGATGGAAAGTTAGTGGGAATCACGCCATCACGGTCTCACACAGTGGAAAGGATAAAAGGCAAGCAATATGATGATGAACTTTTGACAAAGTTGAGAGATGGAGTGGAAAGGGGTGAGTGCACTTCATTTACTGTTAGGACTGGCGATAGTGTTCTGCAGTTGCAAGGAATATTATGTGTTCCCGATATTGATGGTCTTCGACAAGAATTGATGATGGAAGCTCATAGTTCCAAGTATTCTGTTCATCCGGGATCCACCAAGATGTATAAGGATTTGAAACAACACTATTGGTAGAAGAGCATGAAGGTTGATATTTCTAACTTTGTAGCTAAATGTTTGAATTGTCAACAGGTGAAGGCTGAACATCAAAGGCCTGGTGGCTTGGCTCAAAACATTGATATTCCTCAATGTAAGTGGAAGATGATAAATATGGATTTTGTCGTAGGCTTACCTCGCACAAGGGCCAAATTTGATTCGATTTGGGTGATCGTGGATAGACTCACGAAGTTTGCTCAATTTCTTCCGGTGAAGACGTCATATTCCACGGCGGAGTACGCCAAGTTATATTTTAAGGATATTGTTAGGTTGCACGGTGTTCCAACATCCATTATATCTGAATAGAGGTACGCAATCTACTGCTCATTTCTAGCAGACGTTTCAAGAAGGTTTGAGGACTAGAGTGAAATTGAGCACTGCCTTTCATCCTCAAACTGATGGGCAAGCAGAGAGAACTATTCAAACTTTGGAGGATATGTTGCGTGCTTGTGCAATCGATTTCGGAGGAAGTTGGGATGAACACCTACATCTGGTGGAATTCGCTTACAACAATAGCTATCAAGCGAGTATTCAGATGGCTCCTTATGAGGCTCTTTATGGGAGGAATTGTTGGTCTCTAATTGGTTGGTTTGAACCAACAGAAGTAGAGTTGTTGGGTCTCGACTCAGTTCATGAGGCGATTGAAAAAGTAAATCTTATTGTACAACGGCTGAAGACCGCTCAGAGTAGACAGAAGTCTTATACAGATATGAGGCGTAGGGATTTGGAATTTGCTATTGGTAACAAAGGTTTTCTTGAAAGTCTAACCTATGAAGGAGGTAATGCATTTTGGCAAAAAGGGGATCCTCGCTATATTGGTCCTTACGAGATTACAAAAAGGGTTGGGAAGGTAGCTTATGAGTTGAGATTACTGGTTGAGATGTCCATGGTTCATCCGGTGTTTCACATTTCGATGCTGAGATTTTACAGACCTGATCCTTCCCATGTGCTGCACCATGAAGATATTGAAATTGATGAAGCTCTATCTTATGAAGAAGAACCAGTTCAAAATTTAGATCGTCAAGTTAGAAGGTTGAGAACAAAGGATGTAGCGTCGGCTAAAATGTTGTGGCGAAACCATAACACTGAGGAAGCTACTTGGGAAGCAGAGGAGGATATGAAGAAAAGATATCCTCACTTGTTCCCTATGGCAGGTATGAGCTAGCGTTGCAATTATTCGTAGATGAATCATTGGGTTTGTTTGAAGAAACTTGTGGTTTAGTGAATCTTTTCTAGGTTATGATCCTCATTCGAGGAAGAATGATCTTAAGGGAAGGATAATGTAACAGTCCGTAGACCCGAGATAGGTGTGGAAGTGTCTTGGAGGATTGGACGTCACTGTTTTGCGTTATCATAAAATACAGATAGAGTTTATGGCCCGTATTTTGAAATACGGTTCGTATAGCTTGGACGTATTCCACCCACTTTCCTAGGTTATGCACTATTTTCGTTATAATTAAATACGACCATAGAATACAACCGTATTTTGAAATACGGTACGTATACCTTGGACGTATTTCACCTGTTCCCTAAGACTGCTCACTGTTTTTCATTATTGTTAAATACATCCATAGAATACGGCCCGTATTTTGAAATACGATTCGTATTTCAGGTCGTAATTCACCAGCCGCTAGCTGTGTGTATAAACAGCGGAATTCAGTTAATTTTATGAGTTATTCTCATTCTCATAAACCCTAAGGACGAAAATCTTTTCTCTACGTCTCCTAACACAAAGGTAAGAACATCTTTAACATTATTAATCAATCCTAGCATTAAACCCATGATTCTTAACATGGTTCTTGAATGAAAAAACCTAGGGTTTGCAAGGTAATCCTTCTCAAGGTGATTCAAGCAAGGGTTTTAGGGTGTTCTTCGTTATAAAAAGTAAATTGTTGAATTACGCAAGGCTTAATTAAGGTATGTCTCTTTTTAAAAACCTTATTTTGGAATGTATGTCTCCCTTCCCAAAAGTTCTTTATTGAATAAAAAAGTTAACTTTTCATACTTTTGAAACCCTATTTCGTGCTTTGATTGTGGTTAGTGTGCGTGAGGGGACACGCCTACATTAAACCTAGATTGTATAATACTGTATACATGTATACATAATTCTAATCGTTTTCCTCTGTAAGAGATGATCATCAATAATGGTTAAGGGTTGGTAATGGTGTTTTATGATAAACTATGACAATTCAACCTTATTTAAGGCAGTGGAAATGTTTTCAAGATTATCAATGAAACAATGTATCTTTTTAATGACATGATGAACTTAATGCTAATTGATGATGTGACTACCTTGAGATAAATTGTGATTCGGCTTCTATTCTATGAGCTTTGCTGTTGTGTTTGGCCTAGCAACTCGGGAGGAAGGGTAGTCACTATGGATCCTAGTGTGATAATGCTTAGACATTCGGGAGGAAGAGTGGCCACTTCCGGGTTCGCTACCTGGGGTGTGATTATCCCTAACTATTCAGGAGGAAGGATAGCCACCGTTGAATTTCATATTCCGGTATGGTGCGCTGTGACAAGGGAACCTCTACGGTCACCCCTTCGATGTGCTTGATTCTTGGGCCTGTATTGGCATGTGTGATAATCTTATTTTCTCATGTAATTGTATCTTTTAGGTTCTTCCGATATTGTTCATAACGTCGAATGCCGGTCACGTCTAGGTTGGGTTTTGGGGCGTGACAGCATTGCATTGTACAATGGCTTCTACTATGATATTCTTGTGATGTATTTGTGATATACGGATTCAGATTGAATGTAATGAGCCTTGGCACAATTTGGTTTAGATGCTATAATATAGGTGATGACTTGTACTTGATTACAGGCTCGTATTAACTTATACCTTATTGATTTACCTGTACGTTGATCAGGGATCCTTACATACTCGCCATAGCGAACTAGGACTCCTTGAGGCGGGTCCGCTACAGCGCAAATGGTGTTGCTATGGCGGACACAAGACACCAGAATAATCCTAGTTTTTTCACTAACTCAATTCAAAAATCTAACAATCACCCGAGACCTCCCAAACACAAACCAGACATGCAATCATACATAAAAATACACTACAAACTCACTCGTGGTCTTGAAATTTCCAACGGGGATCTATTTGAACGGGTCAAACCCAATGACCAAAGACCAACTTTCCAATCAATAACCCAAAATGCTCCCGAGTGCCAAGAGAATTGAACTGAATATCCCACCAAGTCATAATCGAACATCTGAACATCTTTGAATCGAAAGATTTTAGAAATATGTTAGTTTACCCAAAAGTCAACTATCGGTCAAACATTTTTCACTTTTAGGCTCTATTTCACAAAAGTCATACTAAACCTCACCTGACTACCTCAGGAATCGTGCCACGCATCTGCTCAGGTCAAAACAGTACTAATAGGGCTCGGGGAAGGTTCAACAGGGCTAATTGGGTCAAAAATGCTATAACGACCAAATGGGTCGTTACAGAGTGTTTACATGTTGTTTCATCCAGAAAATGCTTGCAATAAAGCAAGTAGCATGCAAGTAGTTGATATGTCCAAATTACACCTTTTAAATAGGTATAAAGCGCCCGTTATTCAAATATAGAACCCAATGAGGTTCGGATCAAATCCTACAGAGAATACAATGGAGACATTCACTTGTTAAGTGTAATGCTCAATTATTAGTTTAAAATAAAAACAACTAAACTTTAAAATTTCTATTTTACCCTTAATGAAATAATTTATAGCCACACAAATGTTCAAGATTTTTATTACATTACAAATCTCAAAAGTCTTGTTTTCTTTCATAAACTTGATCCAACAAAGATGACATATAAATTGGGACTGAGGGAGATCTTTTAAACAAGTTGCAGCGACATGTTATTTTGGTATTTTAATAATGTTGGAAGCTCACACTTACTCCGATACCAAAATAAGACCATAATTATGTTATAAATAATCTCGATATTATTAATTGCAGAATTAATATTTCAACCAAATGCAAGTAAAATACAACACAATTTTTTCCTAGAATTATTATCCGTTATCCGAAAACATTCATTAACTTATTACCTATTTTTTTGTAGTATGTAAATTAAAATGAAAAAAAAAATACAAAAAATTTCCACTGCAGGGAGTCGAACCCGGATTCATGATCATTTCTATGATCCACGTGGGAATTGTCAGTGCTACAGAGGAACCTTTTAGCCGTATTATTGAAACAAAATAATCTGATAAGGAAAGAACTACCTAATATTATAATGACCTCCTTTCTTTCGATTGAAAAAAGGCACAATACATTAACACACACTCAAACTTGGTCTCATGTGACAACTAAGCTCCAACTTTGGTAGTGCACATATAGACACCAAAACTTGTCCACATTGTGCCACATGGACACCGGTGCTAACGTGTCACTGGCATGGCATATTAATTTTGGAGGTGTCTAGATGTGCATTGTCAAAGTTTGAGTGTTTACTTTTTGTTGCTTCCAAAAAATGCTTGCAATAAAGAAACTAGCTTGGAAGTAGTTGATACGCCTAAATTACACCTTTAAATAGGTATAAAGTGGTCGTAGTTCAAATATAGAACCCACTGAAGTTCGGATCGAATCCCACGGAGAATACAATGGAGACATTCACTTGTTAACTTTAACGCTCAATTATTCGTCATTGAAATAAAAAAACAACTAAACTTTAAAATCTCTATTTTGCCCTTAATTAAATAATTTATAGCCACACAAATGTTCAAGATTTTTATTACATTACAAATCTCAAAAGTCTTGTTTTCTTTCTTAAACTTCATCCAACAAAGATGGCATCTAAATTGGGACTGAGGGAGATCTTTCAAACAAGTTGCAGTGACATGTTATTTTGGTATTTTATTAATTTTGGAATCTCGCACTTACTCTGATACCAAAATAAGACCATAATTATGTTATAAATATTCTCGATATTATTAAATGCAGAATTAATACTTCAACCAAATGCAAGTAAAATACAACACAAGTTTGTCCCAGAATTATTATCCGTTATCCCAAAACATTCTTTAACTTATTACCAATTTTTTTGTAGTAATTTATGTAAATTAAAATGAAAAACAACGAAAAAATTATCAAAATATTTCCACTGCAGGGAGTCGAACCCGGATCCCTGATCATTTCTATGAACCACGTGTGAATTTCCAGTGCTACAGAGGAACCGTTCAGCCTTATTATTGAAACAAAATAATCTGATAAGGGTAGAACTACCTAATATTATAATAACCTCCTTTCTTTGGATTGAAAAAAGGCACAATACATTAACACACACTCAAACTTGGTCTCAGGTGACAACTAAGCTCCAACTTTGGTAGTACACATATAGACACCGCAACTATTCCACGTCGTGTCACACGGACACCGTTGCTAACGTGGAACTGGCATGGCATATTAATTTTGGAGGTGTCTAGATGATCATATTGTAAGTTCGCCTTTTCAACTGACACAGTAGAGATGAGTTAAGGCGCCTAGATGTGCATTGTCAAAGTTTGAGCGTTTACTTTTTGTTGCTTCCAGAAAATTCTTGCAATAAAGTAAGTAGCTTGCAAGTAGTTGATACGCCCAAATTACACCTTTTAAACAGGTAGATAGCGGTCATAGTTCAAATATAGAACCCACTGAAGTTCGGGTCGAATCCCACAGAGAATACAATGGAGACATTCACTTGTTAACTTTAACGCTCAATTATTCGTCATTGAAATAAAAAAACAACTAAACTTTAAAATCTCTATTTTGCCCTTAATAAAATAATTTATAGCCACACAAATGTTCAAGATTTTTATTACATTACAAATCTCAAAAGTCTTGTTTTCTTTCTTAAACTTCATCCAACAAAGATGGCATCTAAATTGGGACTGAGGGAGATCTTTCAAACAAGTTGCAGTGACATGTTATTTTGGTATTTTATTAATTTTGGAATCTCACACTTACTCTGATACCAAAATAAGACCATAATTATGTTATAAATATTCTCGATATTATTAAATGCAGAATTAATACTTCAACCAAATGCAAGTAAAATACAACACAAGTTTGTCCCAGAATTATTATCCGTTATCCCAAAACATTCTTTAACTTATTACCAATTTTTTTGTAGTAATTTATGTAAATTAAAATGAAAAACAACGAAAAAATTATCAAAATATTTCCACTGCAGGGAGTCGAACCCGGATCCCTGATCATTGCTATGAACCACGTGTGAATTTCCAGTGCTACAGAGGAACCGTTCAGCCTTATTATTGAAACAAAATAATCTGATAAAGGTAGAACTACCTAATATTATAATAACCTCCTTTCTTTGGATTGAAAAAAGGCACAATACATTAACACACACTCAAACTTGGTCTCAGGTGACAACTAAGCTCCAACTTTGGTAGTACACATATAGACACCGCAACTATTCCACGTCGTGTCACACGGACACCGTTGCTAACGTGGAACTGGCATGGCATATTAATTTTGGAGGTTTCTAGATGATCATATTGTAAGTTCGCCTTTTCAACTGACACAGTAGAGATGAGTTAAGGCGCCTAGATGTGCATTGTCAAAGTTTGAGCGTTTACTTTTTGTTGCTTCCAGAAAATTCTTGCAATAAAGTAAGTAGCTTGCAAGTAGTTGATACGCCCAAATTACACCTTTTAAACAGGTAGATAGCGGTCATAGTTCAAATATAGAACCCACTGAAGTTCGGGTCGAATCCCACAGAGAATACAATGGAGACATTCACTTGTTAACTTTAACGCTCAATTATTCGTCATTGAAATAAAAAAACAACTAAACTTTAAAATCTCTATTTTGCCCTTAATAAAATAATTTATAGCCACACAAATGTGCAAGATTTTTATTACATTACAAATCTCAAAAGTCTTGTTTTCTTTCTTAAACTTCATCCAACAAAGATGGCATCTAAATTGGGACTGAGGGAGATCTTTCAAACAAGTTGCAGTGACATGTTATTTTGGTATTTTATTAATTTTGGAATCTCACATTTACTCTGATACCAAAATAAGACCATAATTATGTTATAAATATTCTCGATATTATTAAATGCAGAATTAATACTTCAACCAAATGCAAGTAAAATACAACACAAGTTTGTCCCAGAATTATTATCCGTTATCCCAAAACATTCTTTAACTTATTACCAATTTTTTAGTAGTAATTTATGTAAATTAAAATGAAAAACAACGAAAACATTATCAAAATATTTCCACTGCAGGGAGTCGAACCCGGATCCCTGATCATTTCTATGAACCACGTGTGAATTTCCAGTGCTACAGAGGAACCGTTCAGCCTTATTATTGAAACAAAATAATCTGATAAGGGTAGAACTACCTAATATTATAATAACCTCCTTTCTTTGGATTGAAAAAAGGCACAATACATTAACACACACTCAAACTTGGTCTCAGGTGACAACTAAGCTCCAACTTTGGTAGTACACATATAGACACCGCAACTATTCCACGTCGTGTCACACGGACACCGTTGCTAACGTGGAACTGGCATGGCATATTAATTTTGGAGGTGTCTAGATGATCATATTTTAAGTTCGCCTTTTCAACTGACACAGTAGAGATGAGTTAAGGCGCCTAGATGTGCATTGTCAAAGTTTGAGCGTTTACTTTTTGTTGCTTCCAGAAAATTCTTGCAATAAAGTAAGTAGCTTGCAAGTAGTTGATACGCCCAAATTACACCTTTTAAACAGGTAGATAGCGGTCATAGTTCAAATATAGAACCCACTGAAGTTCGGGTCGAATCCCACAGAGAATACAATGGAGACATTCACTTGTTAACTTTAACGCTCAATTATTCGTCATTGAAATAAAAAAACAACTAAAATTTAAAATCTCTATTTTGCCCTTAATAAAATAATTTATAGCCACACAAATGTTCAAGATTTTTATTACATTACAAATCTCAAAAGTCTTGTTTTCTTTCTTAAACTTCATCCAACAAAGATGGCATCTAAATTGGGACTGAGGGAGATCTTTTAAACAAGTTGTAGTGACATGTTATTTTGGTATTTTACTAATTTTGGAATCTCACACTTACTGTGATACCAAAATAAGACCATAATTATGTTATAAATAATCTCGATATTATTAAATGCAGAATTAATACTTCAACCAAATACAAGTAAAATACAACACAATTTTGTCCCAGAATTATTATCCGTTATCCCAAAACATTCTTAACTTATTACCTATTTTTTGTAGTAATTTATGTAAAAATAAATTTAAAAAAATATCAAAAAATTTTCACTGCAGGGAGTCGAACCCGGATCCCTGATCATTTTTATGAACCACGTGGGAATTGCCAGTGCTACAGAGCAACCTTTCAGCCTTATTATTGAAACAAAAATAATCTGATAAGGAATGAATTACCTAATATTATAATAACATCCTTTTTTTGGATTGGAAAAAGGCACAATACATTAACACACACTCAAACTTGGTCTTAGGTGACAACTAAGCTCCAACTTTGGTAGTGGACATATAGACACCACAACTTGTCCACATCGTGTCACATGGACACCGGTGCTAACGTGGCACTAGCATGGCATATTAATTTTGGTGGTGTCTAGATGATCATTTTGTAAGTTGGACTTTTCAACTAACACAGTAGAGATGAGTTAAGGTGCCTAGATGTGCATTGTCAAATTTTGAGTGTTTACTTTTTGTTGCTTCCAGAAAATGCATTCAATAAAGCAAGTAGCTTGGAAGTAGTTGATACACCCAAATTACACCTTTTAAATAGATATAAAGCGGTCGTTGTTCAAATATAGAACCCACTGAAGTTTGGGTCGAAACCCACAGAGAATACAATGGAGACATTCACTTGTTAACTGTAACGCTTAATTATTCGTCATTAAAATAAAACAAGTAGCTTCCAGAAAATGCATTCAATAAAGCAAGTAGCTTGGAAGTAGTTGATACACCCAAATTACACCTTTTAAATAAATATAAAGCGGTTGTTGTTCAAATATAGAACCCACTGAAGTTTGGGTCAAAACCCACAGAGAATACAATGGAGACATTCACTTGTTAACTGTAACCCAGATTGTTGATCATTTCTATCATCCACGTGGGAATTGCCAGTGTTACAGAGGAACCTTTTAGACTTATTATTGAAAAAAAAAATTCATAAGGAAAGAACTACCTAGTATTATAATAACCACCTTTCTTTGGATTGAAAAAAGGCACAATACATTAACACACACTCAAACTTGGTCTCATGTGACAACTAAGCTCCAACTTTGGTAGTGCACATATAGACATCACAACTTGTCCACATTGTGTCACATGGACACCGGTGCTAATGTGACACTGGCGTGGCATATTAATTTTGGAGGTGTCTAGATGATCATTTTGTAAGCTGGACTTTTCAACTAACACAGTAGAGATGAGTTAAGGTGCCTAGATGTGCATTGTCAAAGTTTGAGTGTTTACTTTTTGTTGCTTCCAGAAAATGCTTGCAATAAAGCAAGTAGCTTGGAAGTAGTTAATACGCCCAAATTACACCTTTTAAGTAGGTATAAAGCGGTCATAGTTTAAATATAGAACCCACTGAAGTTTGGGTCAAATCCCACAGAGAATACAATGGAGACATTCACTTGTTAACTGTAACGCTCAATTATTCGTCTTTAAAATAAAACAACTTAACTTTAAAATCTCTATTTTGCCCTTAATTAAATAATTTATTGTCACGGCCCAGCCCCGTGGGCCATGACTAGTGCCCGAGCTGGACACTCGTATACATACCTGTTAGATATAGTCAAACTGGATCTGAGAACAGTATGGAAACATGCAAAAGAACTCCAAAGGTTCATAACGTCATCATATATATATATATATATATATATATATATATATATATATATATATATATATATATCCCGATAACCTGTCTCCCGAGGAGTCACAACCAATCAAAACATAGTATGATACGCGAGCCGACAAGGCTGCCACTACATGTCAATATGATATGCAAGCCAACAAGGCTCCCACTATATATCAATACCATATGCAAGCCGACAAGGCTGCCACTACAGACGAACATATCCATAGCACATCGTATAGACACAGCTGAACAAACTTATACACAACCCACACATATGACTACAGACCTCTAAGAATATCAATAGCGAAATATGACGGGACAGGACCCCGCCGTACCCCTGGATAAACATATATATACATCAAAAGGATCTGTACCAAAAGTCTAGGCTCCGGAACAATGGAGCTTTCCAAGACAGCTGAGTAGAAATCCTAAGCTGGAGGATCACCAAATCGAGTATCTGTACCTGCGGGCATGAAACGCAGCCCCCCCTCCCCCCCGGAGAAAGGGGGTCAGTACGAGATATGTACTGAGTATATAAAGCATGTAATACAATAAAGACGATCATGACTGAAATAGAGGTCACAGGACACAAGTATGACATTCAAATTACCAATACACTTGCCTTCTGAAATGTAAATCACGCATATCAATATCATATATCATACCCAGCCCATTATGGGACTCAGGGAATAAAGTCATCACATGCCATCCTTGGCGCCATAATCACATCATATATATATATATATATATATATATATATATATATATATATATATACCGTACCCGGCCCTCTAGTGAGGGACTCGGTAAACAATGCAGTGAAACTGTGCACGAAAACATACCCGGCCCAGGACTCGGTGAAAGATATATTGAGGCATGCACGAGCAGAGTAGTGAGCAACCATATGCATACTAAGTCATATCTGAGACTCGATAGAATAATCAAAATGAACCATCATTTGATAACCAAGACAACAGTCATATCAAGTACCTTTCGAATGTCACTATGGATTATATCAAAATAGAACTTCTGGAATCATAGACATGTATCAAGACACAATGAAATAGCTTCTGGAAATCAAGAACATTAGCCATCCTAGTGGCTCTAAGAATAGGAAGTTCTTTGGAGTCATATATACGTCGTCTGTTTGTTTCATAAAGATCATGCCAAAAAGAAGGAAAGGTTAACTTCACATACCTGTTATAGATTAACCGTAACCAAGTTTGCTTCGTCTCCTCTTTAGCCTATTTAATATGAAAGTAACACTATTGTTAGTAAACTACAACTTTCTAGCCTATAAATCTATAAGCAACCACTTATAGGAATCATTTCTTAGTTCATACTTCTTGATTAGGATTTTGGTTAGTTAAGAACTTGACGGAAATCGGGCAGCATTTCCTCTATATATCTTGCCTAACCCGAACTTCCAATTAATCTCCGATTAGCACAGCAATACCAACAACAACAATAGCAACCAAATAACCTTTCTTAATTCTTTTTCAACTCAAATCATTAACATCTAAGATTATACACCAACCAGACCAACATACGTTTCTTATACGATATCTTATACGCTTGCTTTCTTCCAAATTTACGAGCCATATCAACCACAACATGACAACAACATCAACCACCATCCATGTACAATAAAATTACCTCAATATCATTTTAATACAAGCTCGAAATAGTCCACCAAAACTACGACACCAAAAATACGATTTTCGATCTTTCTTCGTAAAATTACAAACATACGGAAAAAGCATAATATTGCCATGAACAACAGCACATATACTTATCTATAATTATATTTCCAGCCCTCCAACATAAACAATTTATCCTCAAATACACTACATGGACCTCTATCTTTATATCAAGAAGAACTTAAGGTGAAGTCTTCCAAAGCGAGGATGAATTTATTTAAAAGGGTTGCTGAATTCTTACCTTAATTAGTAGAGGAAATGGAGTAGGATGGACAGAAAAGGAGTCTCCCCAACACTTCCACAAACAACACCTTCAAAACCAAGTTGAAAATTGCAAGTAATTGCATTAAAAGGGGCTGGTCGTATGGTTTTCTTGGCAGCCATGGTTGTTCATAGTTCTTTCTCCACATCAAGATGAAGATTAGCAATTAATTGTGTTGAAGGGGGCTGGCCATGAGCTTCAAAGAGCTGCCATGGCCGTGAGCCTCCATGGCTATGAGCTCTTTCTCTTTCAATTCATTTTGGGAATGAAGAAGATGAATTATGAGTCATCATGTGCTATTTATATACAAGCTTCCATGTTGCCAAGTGTCCCACCATGTTGACACACACCCCCTCCACTTGGCATGTCATCATTCGTGCTATTTTTTTTAATTAATAAATCGGGTGGGGCCCACTCAAGGTGTAATTAACTTAATTAATCATTGATCCCCGCTTAATAATCTAATCATGGTTAGTTAATCCCTAATCTCCACTAATTGGAATTTACAAGCAAATCGTGCACTTATTAAAATCGGGATTAAAAGTCCTTGTCTCGTATCTCAAAAAAAAAACCTTAAACCTTGTCCTTGAATTCATGTCGATTAGCTTACGAATAATCCAACGTACAAAAATACGGGGTATAACATTTATAACCACACAAATGTTCAAGATTTTTTTTATATTACAAATTTCAAAAGTCTTGTTTTCTTTCTTAAACTTGATCCAACAAAGATGACATATAAATTGGGACTGAGGGAGATCTTTTAAACAAGTTGCAGTGACATATTATTTTCGTATTTTACTTATTTTGGAATCTCACACTTACTCCGATACCAAAATAATACCATAATTATGTTATAAATATTCCCGATATTATTAAATGCAGAATTAATACTTCAACCAAATGCAGGTACAATACAACACAATTTTGTCCCAGAATTATTATCCGTTATCCCAGAACATTCTCTAACTTATTACCTATTTTTTGTAGTAATTTATGTAAATTAAAATGAGAAAAATAAATGAAAAAAAATATCAAAAATTTTCCACTGCAAGGAGTCCAACACGGATTCCTGATCATTTCTATGAACCACGTGGGAATTGCCAGTGCTACAGAGGAACCTTTCAGCCTTATTATTGAAACAAAATAATCTGATAAGGAAATAACTACCCAATATTAAAATAACCTCCTTTCTCTGGATTGAAAAAAGGCACAATACATTAACACACACTCAAACTTAGTCTTAGGTGACAACTAAGCTCCAACTTTGGTAGTACACATATAGACCGCAACTTGTCCACATTGTGTCACATGGACACAGGTGCTAACGTGGCACTGGCATGGCATATTAATTTTGGAGGTATCTAGATGATCATTTTGTAACTTGGACTTTTCAACTGACACAGTAGAGATGAGTTAAGGTGCCTAGATGTGCATTGTCAAAGTTTGAGTGTTTACTTTTTGTTGCTTCCAGAAAATGCTTGCAATAAAGTAAGTAGCTTGGAAGTAGTTGATACGCCCAAATTATACCTTTTAAATAGGTATATAGCGGTCGTATTTCAAATATATAACCTACTGAAGTTCGGGTCGAATCCCACTGAAAATACAATGGAGACATTCACTTGTTAACTGTAGTGCTCAATTATTAATCATTAAAATAAAACAACTAAACTTTAAAATATCTATTTAGCCCTTAATAAAAATAATTTATAGCTACACAAATGTTCAAGATTTATATTATAGTAGAAATATCAAAAGTCTTGTTTTCTTTCTGAAACTTGATCCAACAAGTTGAAGTGACATGTTATTTTGGTATATTACTAATTTTGGAATCTAACACTTACCCCGATACGAAAATAATACCATAATTATGTTATAAATATTCTCGATATTATTAATTGCAGAATTAGTATTTCCACAAATTCAAGTAAAATACAACACAATTTTGTCCCAGAATTATTATCCGTTATCCCAAAACATTCTTTAACTTATTGGCTATTTTATGTAGTAATTTATGTAAATTAAAATGACAAAAATAAATTTAAAAAAATAGCAAAACATTTCCACCGCAGGGAGTCGAACCCAGATTCCTGATCATTCCTATGAACCACATGGGAATTGCCAGTGCAACAGAGGAACCTTTCAGCCTTATTATTGAAACAATATAATCTGATAAGGAAAGAACTACCTAATATTAAAATAACCTCCTTTCTCTGGATTGAAAAAAGGCACATAACATTAACACACACTCAAACTTGGTTTCAGGTGACAACTAAGCTCTAACTTTGGTAGTAAACATATAGACACCACAACTTGTCCACATTGTGTCACAGGAACACCAGTGCTAACGTGGCACTGGCATGGCATATTAATATTGGAGGTGTCTAGATGATCATTTTGTAAGTTCTACTTTTCAACTCACACAGTAGAGATGAGTTAAGGTGCCGAGATGTGCATTGTCAAAGCTTGAGCGTTTACTTTTTTTGCTTCCAGAAAATGATTGCAACAAATCAAGTAGCTTGGAAGTAGTTGATACGCCCAATTTACACCTTTTAAACAAGTATATAGCGGTCGTATTTCAAAAATATAACCCACTGAAGTTCGGGTCGAATCCCACAAAGAATACAATGGAGACATTAACTTGTTAACTTTAACGCTCAATTATTCGTCATTGAAATAAAACAACTAAACTTCAAAATCTCTAGTTTTTTTTAATGAAATAATTTATGGCCAGACAAATGGTCAAGATTTTTATAATAGTACAAATCTCAAAAGTCTTGTTTTCTTTCTTAAACTTGATCCAACAAAGATTCCGTATAAATTGGGACTGAGGGAGATCTTTTAAACAAGTTGAAGTGACATGTTATTTTGGTATATTACTAATTTTGGAATCTAACACTTACCCCGATACCAAAATAATACCACAATTATGTTATAAATATTCTCGATATTATTAATTGTAGAATTAATATTTCAACAAATTCAAGTAAAATATAACACAATTTTGTCCTAGAATTATTATCCGTTATCCCAAAACATTCTTTCAGTTATTACCTTTTTTTTTTTAGTAATTTATGTAAATTAAAATGAAAAAAAATGAAAAATATTATCAAAAAATTTCCACTGCAGGGAGTCTAACCCGGATCCCAAATCATTTCTATGAACCACGTGGGAATTGCCAGTGCTACATAGGAACCTTTCAGCCTTAATATTGAAACAAAATAATCTGATAAGGAAAGAACTACCTAATATTATAAAAACCTCCTTTCTTTGGATTGAAAAAAGGCACAATACATTAACACACACTCAAACTTGGTTTTAGGTGACAACTAAGCTCCAACTTTGGTAGTACACATATAGACACCAAATCTTGTCCACATTGTGTCACATGGACATCGGTGCTAATGTGGCGCTGACATGGTATATTAATTTTGGAGGTGTCTAGATGATCATTTTATAAGTTGGACTTTTCAACAGACACAATAGAGATGAGTTAAGGTGCCTAGATGTGCATTGTCAAAGCTTGAGCGTTTACATTTTATTGCTTCCAGAAAATTCTTGCAATACAGTAAGTAGCTTGCAAGAAGTTGATACGCCCAAATTACACCTTTTAAACAGTTATATAGCGGTCGTAGTTCAAATATAGAACCCACTGAAGTTCAGGTCGAATCCCACAGAAAATACAATGGAGACATTCTCTTGTTAACTTTAACGCTCAATTATTCGTCATTGAAATAAAACAACTAAACTTCAAAATCTCTATTTTTCCCTTAATGAAATAATTTATAGCGACACAAATGTTCAAGATTTTTATTATAGTACAAATCTCAAAAGTCTTGTTTTCTTTCATAAACTTGATCCAAAAAAGATGTCACATAAATTGGGACTGAGTGAGATCTTTTAAACAAGTAGAAGTGACGTGTTATTTTGGAATATTACTAATTTTCGAATCTAACACTTACCCCGATACAAAAATAATACTATAATTGTGTTATAAATATTCTTGATATTGTTAATTGCGGAATTAATATTTCAACAAATTCAACTAAAATACATCACAATTTTGTCCCAGAATTATTATCCGTTATCCCAAAACATTCTTTCACTTATTACCTATTTTTTGTATTAGTTTATGTAAATTAAAACGAAAAAAATTATCAAAAACTTTTTACTGCAGGGAGTCGAACCCGGATCCCTGATCATTTCTATGAACCACGTGGGAAGTGCCAGTGCTACAGAGGAACCTTTCAGCCTTATTATTGAAACAAAATAATCTAATAAGGAAAGAACTACCTAATATTATAATAACCTCCTTTCTTTGGATTGAAAAAAGGCACAATACAGTAACACACACTCAAACTTGGTCTCAGGTGACAACTAAGCTCCAACTTTGGAAGTACACATGTGGACACCACAACTTGTCCACATTGTGCACATGGACACCAGTACTAACGTGGCACTGGCATGGCATATTAATTTTGGAGGTGAATAGATGATCATTTTGTAAGTTCGACTTTTCAACTGATACAGTAGAGATGAGTTAAGGTGCCTAGATGTGCATTGTCAAAGCTTGAGCGTTTACTTTTTTTGCCTCCAGAAAATGATTGCAACAAATCAAGTAGCTTGGAAGTAGTTGATACGCCCAATTTAGACCTTTTAAACAGGTATATAGCGGTCGTATTTCAAAAATATAACCCACTGAAGTTCGGGTCGAATCCCACAGAGAATACAATGGAGACATTAACTTGTTAACTTTAACGCTCAATTATTCGTCATTGAAATAAAACAACTAAACTTCAAAATCTCTATTTTTTCCTTAATGAAATAATTTATGGCCACAGAAATGGTCAAGATTTTAATTATAGTACAAATCCCAAAAGTCTTGTTTTCTTTCTTAAACTTGATCCAACAAAGATACCGTATAAATTGGGACTGAGGGAGATCTTTTAAACAAGTTGAAGTGACATGTTATTTTGTTATATTACTTATTACTGAATCTAACACTCACCCCGATACAAAAAAAATACAATAATTATGTTATAAATATTCTCGATATTATTAATTGCAGAATTAATATTTCAACAAATTCAAGTAAAATACAACACAATTTTGTCCGAGAATTATTATCCGTTATCCCAAAACATTCTTTCACTTTTTACCAATTTTTTGTAGTAATTTAGGTAAATTAAAATAAAAAACAACGAAAAAAATTATCAAAAAATTTTCACTGCAGGGAGTCGAACCCGGATCCCTGATCATTTCTATGAACCACATTGGAATTGCCAGGGCTACAGAAGAACCGTTCAGCCTTATTATTGAAACAAAATAATATGATTAAGGGTAGAACTACCTAATATTATAATAACCTCCTTTCTTTGGATTGAAAAAAGGCACAATACATTAACACACTCAAACTTGGTCTCAGGTGACAACTAAGCTCCAACTCTGGCAGTACACATATGGACACCGCAACTTTTCCACATTGTGTCACATGGACATCGGTGCTAACGTGGCACTGACATGGTATATTAATTTTGGAGGTGTCTAGGTGATCATTTTGTAAGTTCGACTTTTCAACTGACACAGTAGAGATGAGTTAAGGTGCCTAGATGTGCATTGTCAAAGTTTGAGCATTTACTTTTTGTTGCTTCCAGAAAATGATTGCAATAAAGTAAGTAGCTTGCAAGTAGTTGATACGCCCAAATTACACCTTTTAAACAGGTAGATAGCGGTCATAGTTCAAATATAGAACCCACTGAAGTTCGGGTCGAATCGCATAGAGAATACAATGGAGACATTCACTTGTTAACTTTAACGCTCAATTATTCGTCATTGAAATAAAACAACTAAACTTCAAAATCTCTATTTTTTCCTTAATGAAATAATTTATGGCCA
The DNA here is from genome assembly GCF_019175385.1 of Lycium barbarum. Lineage (NCBI taxonomy): Eukaryota > Viridiplantae > Streptophyta > Magnoliopsida > Solanales > Solanaceae > Lycium > Lycium barbarum. Next base: position 50,378,282 of record NC_083339.1, on the reverse strand, counting down.
CAGAAATGGTCAAGATTTTAATTATAGTACAAATCCCAAAAGTCTTGTTTTCTTTCTTAAACTTGATCCAACAAAGATACCGTATAAATTGGGACTGAGGGAGATCTTTTAAACAAGTTGAAGTGACATGTTATTTTGTTATATTACTTATTACTGAATCTAACACTCACCCCGATACAAAAAAAATACAATAATTATGTTATGAATATTCTCGATATTATTAATTGCAGAATTAATATTTCAACAAATTCAAGTAAAATACAACACAATTTTGTCCGAGAATTATTATCCGTTATCCCAAAACATTCTTTCACTTTTTACCAATTTTTTGTAGTAATTTAGGTAAATTAAAATAAAAAACAACGAAAAAAATTATCAAAAAATTTCCACTGCAGGGAGTCGAACCCGGATCCCTGATCATTTCTATGAACCACATTGGAATTGCCAGGGCTACAGAAGAACCGTTCAGCCTTATTATTGAAACAAAATAATATGATTAAGGGTAGAACTACCTAATATTATAATAACCTCCTTTCTTTGGATTGAAAAAAGGCACAATACATTAACACACTCAAACTTGGTCTCAGGTGACAACTAAGCTCCAACTCTGGCAGTACACATATGGACACCGCAACTTTTCCACATTGTGTCACATGGACATCGGTGCTAACGTGGCACTGACATGGTATATTAATTTTGGAGGTGTCTAGGTGATCATTTTGTAAGTTCGACTTTTCAACTGACACAGTAGAGATGAGTTAAGGTGCCTAGATGTGCATTGTCAAAGTTTGAGCGTTTACTTTTTGTTGCTTCCAGAAAATGATTGCAATAAAGTAAGTAGCTTGCAAGTAGTTGATACGCCCAAATTACACCTTTTAAACATGTAGATAGCGGTCATAGTTCAAATATAGAACCCACTGAAGTTCGAGTCGAATCACTTGTTAAAAATCTCTATTTTTTCCTTAATGAAATAATTTATAGCCACACAAATGTTAAAGATTTTTATTATAGTTACAAATCTCAAAAGTCTTGTTTTCTTTCTTAAACTTGATCCAACAAAGATGCCATATAAATTGGGACTGAGGGAGAACTTTTAAACAAGTTGAAGTGACATGTTATTTTGGTATATTACTAATTTTGGAATCTAACACTCACCCCGATACCAAAATAGTACCATAATTATGTTATAAATATTCACGATAATATTAATTGCAGAATTAATATTGCAACAAATTCAAGTAAAATTCAACACAATTTTGTCCCAAAATTTTTATCCGTTATCCCAAAACATTCTTTCACTTATTACTTATTTTTTGTAGTAGTTTATGTAAATTAAAATGACAAAAATAAATTTAAAAAAATAGCAAAACATTTCCACCGCATGGAGTCGAACCCGGATCCCTGATCATTTCTATGAACCACGTCGGAATTGCCAGGGCTACAGAGGAATCGTTCAGCCTTATTATTGAAACAAAATAATATGATTAAGGGTAGAACTACCTAATATTATAATAACCTCCTTTCTTTGGATTGAAAAAAGGCACAATACATTAACACACACTCAAACTTGGTCTCAGGTGACAACTAAGCTCCAACTTTGGTAGTAAACATATAGACACCACAACTTGTCCACATTATGTCACATGGACACCGGTGCTAACGTGGCACTGGCATGGCATATTAATTTTGGAGGTGTCTAGATGATCATTTTATAAGTTGGACTTTTCAACAGACACAATAGAGATGAGTTAAGGTGCCTAGATGTGCATTGTCAAAGCTTGAGCGTTTACATTTTATTGCTTCCAGAAAATTCTTGCAATACAGTAAGTAGCTTGCAAGAAGTTGATACGCCCAAATTACACCTTTTAAACAGGTATATAGCGGTCGTAGTTCAAATATAGAACCCACTGAAGTTCAGGTCGAATCCCACAGAAAATACAATGGAGACATTCTCTTGTTAACTTTAACGCTCAATTATTCGTCATTGAAATAAAACAACTAAACTTCAAAATCTCTATTTTTCCCTTAATGAAATAATTTATAGCGACACAAATGTTCAAGCTTTTTATTATAGTACAAATCTCAAAAGTCTTGTTTTCTTTCATAAACTTGATCCAAAAAAGATGCACATAAATTGGGACTGAGTGAGATCTTTTAAACAAGTAGAAGTGACGTGTTATTTTGGAATATTACTAATTTTCGAATCTAACACTTACCCCGATACAAAAATAATACTATAATTGTGTTATAAATATTCTTGATATTGTTAATTGCGGAATTAATATTTCAACAAATTCAACTAAAATACATCACAATTTTGTCCCAGAATTATTATCCGTTATCCCAAAACATTCTTTCACTTATTACCTATTTTTTGTATTAGTTTATGTAAATTAAAACGAAAAAAATTATCAAAAACTTTTTACTGCAGGGAGTCGAACCCGGATCCCTGATCATTTCTATGAACCACGTGGGAAGTGCCAGTGCTACAGAGGAACCTTTCAGCCTTATTATTGAAACAAAATAATCTAATAAGGAAAGAACTACCTAATATTATAATAACCTCCTTTCTTTGGATTGAAAAAAGGCACAATACAGTAACACACACTCAAACTTGGTCTCAGGTGACAACTAAGCTCCAACTTTGGAAGTACACATGTGGACACCACAACTTGTCCACATTGTGCACATGGACACCAGTACTAACGTGGCACTGGCATGGCATATTAATTTTGGAGGTGAATAGATGATCATTTTGTAAGTTTGACTTTTCAACTGATACAGTAGAGATGAGTTAAGGTGCCTAGATGTGCATTGTCGAAGCTTGAGCGTTTACTTTTTTTGCTTCCAGAAAATGATTGCAACAAATCAAGTAGCTTGGAAGTAGTTGATACGCCCAATTTAGACCTTTTAAACAGGTATATAGCGGTCGTATTTAAAAAATATAACCCACTGAAGTTCGGGTCGAATCCCACAGAGAATACAATGGAGACATTAACTTGTTAACTTTAACGCTCAATTATTCGTCATTGAAATAAAACAACTAAACTTCAAAATCTCTATTTTTTCCTTAATGAAATAATTTATGGCCACAGAAATGGTCAAGATTTTTATTATAGTACAAATCCCAAAAGTCTTGTTTTCTTTCTTAAACTTGATCCATCAAAGATACCGTATAAATTGGGACTGAGGGAGATCTTTTAAACAAGTAGAAGTGACATGTTATTTTGTTATATTACTTATTACTGAATCTAACACTCACCCCGATACCAAAATAATACAATAATTATGTTATAAATATTCTCGATATTATTAATTGCAGAATTAATATTTCAACAAATTCAAGTAAAATACAACACAATTTTGTCCGAGAATTATTATCCGTTATCCCAAAACATTCTTTCACTTTTTACCAATGTTTTGTAGTAATTTAGGTAAATTAAAATAAAAAACAACGAAAAAAATTATCAAAAAATTTCCACTGCAGGGAGTCGAACCCGGATCCCTGATCATTTCTATGAACCACGTTGGAATTGCCAGGGCTACAGAAGAACCGTTCAGCCTTATTATTGAAACAAAATAATATGATTAAGGGTAGAACTACCTAATATTATAATAACCTCCTTTCTTTGGATTGAAAAAAGGCACAATACATTAAGACACTCAAACTTGGTCTCAGGTGACAACTAAGCTCCAACTCTGGCAGTACACATATGGACACCGCAACTTTTCCACATTGTGTCACATGGACATCGGTGCTAACGTGGCACTGACATGGTATATTAATTTTGGAGGTGTCTAGGTGATCATTTTGTAAGTTCGACTTTTCAACTGACACAGTAGAGATGAGTTAAGGTGCCTAGATGTGCATTGTCAAAGTTTGAGCGTTTACTTTTTGTTGCTTTCAGAAAATGATTGCAATAAAGTAAGTAGCTTGCAAGTATTTGATACGCTCAAATTACACTTTTTAAACATGTAGATAGCGGTCATAGTTCAAATATAGAACCCACTGAAGTTCGAGTCGAATAACACAGAGAATACAATGGAGACATTCACTTGTTAACTTTAACGCTCAATTATTCGTCATTGAAATAAAACAACTAAACTTAAAAATCTCTATTTTTTCCTTAATGAAATAATTTATAGCCACACAAATGTTAAAGATTTTTATTATAGTTACAAATCTCAAAAGTCTTGTTTTCTTTCTTAAACTTGATCCAACAAAGATGCCATATAAATTGGGACTGAGGGAGAACTTTTAAACAAGTTGAAGTGACATGTTATTTTGGTATATTACTAATTTTGGAATCTAACACTCACCCCGATACAAAAATAGTACCATAATTATGTTATAAATATTCACGATAATATTAATTGCAGAATTAATATTGCAACAAATTCAAGTAATATTCAACACAATTTTGTCCCAAAATTTTTATCCGTTATCCCAAAACATTCTTTCACTTATTACTTATTTTTTGTAGTAGTTTATGTAAATTAAAATGAAAAAAAAAACGAAAAACTTTTTCCAAAAATTTCCACTGCAGGGAGTCGAACCCGGATCCCTGATCATTTCTATGAACCACGTCGGAATTGCCAGGGCTACAGAGGAATCGTTCAGCCTTATTATTGAAACAAAATAATATGATTAAGGGTAGAACTACCTAATATTATAATAACCTCCTTTCTTTGGATTGAAAGGTGACAACTAAGCTCCATCTTTGGTAGTACACATATTGACACCGCAACTTTTCCACGTCGTGTCACACGGACACCGGTGCTAACGTGGAACTGGCATGGCATATTAATTTTGGAGGTGTCTAGATGATCATTTTGTAAGTTCGACTTTTCAACTGACACAGTAGAGATGAGTTAAGGCGCCTAAATGTGCATTATCAAAGTTTAAGCGTTTACTTTTTGTTGCTTCCAGAAAATTCTTGCAATAAAGTAAGTAGCTTGCAAGTAGTTGATACGCCCAAATTACACCTTTTAAACAGGTAGATAGCGGTCATAGTTCAAATATAGAACCCACTGAAGTTCGGGTCGAATCGCATAGAGAATACAATGGAGACATTCACTTGTTAACTTTAACGCTCAATTATTCGTCATTGAAATAAAACAACTAAACTTCAAAATCTCTATGTTTTCCTTTATGAAATAATTTATAACCACACAAATGTTCAAGATTTTTGTTATAGTACAAATCCCAAAAGTCCCTTTTTCTTTCATAAACTTGATCCAACAAAGATTCCGTAAAAATTGGAACTGAGGGAGATCTTTTAAACAAGTTGAAGTGACATGTTATTTTGGTATATTACTAATTTTGGAATCTAACACTTACCCTGACACCAAAATAATACCATAATTATGTTATAAATATTCTTGATATTATTAATTGAATAATTAATATTTCAACTACTTCAAGTAAAATACAACAAAATTTTGTCCGAGAATTTTTATCCGTTATCCCAAAACATTCTTTCACTTATTACCTATTTTTTATAGTAGTTTATGTAAATTAAAATGACAAACAACGAAAACATTTATCAAACAATTTCCACTGCAGGGAGTCGAACCCGGATCCCTGATCATTTCTATGAACCACGTGTGAATTGCCAGTGCTACAGAGGAACATTTCAGCCTTATTATTGAAACAAAATAATCTCATAAGGAAAGAACTACTTAATATTATAATAACCTCCTTTCTTTGGATTGAAAAAAGGCACAATACCTTAACACACACTCAAACTTGGTCTCAGGTGACAACTAAGCTCCAACTTTGGTAGTACACATATAGACACCGCAACTTTTCCACGTCGTGTCACACGGACACCGGTGCTAACGTGGAACTGGCATGGCATATTAATTTTGGAGGTGTCTAGATGATCATTTTGTAAGTTCGACTTTTTAACTGACACAGTAGAGATGAGTTAAGGCGCCTAAATGTGCATTGTCAAAGTTTGAGCGTTTACTCTTTGTTGCTTCCAGAAAATTCTTGCAATAAAGTAAGTAGCTTGCGAGTAGTTGATACGACCAAATTACACCTTTTAAACAGGTAGATAGCGGTCATAGTTCAAATATAGAACCCACTGAAGTTCGGGTCGAATCTCACAGAGAATACAATGGAGATATTCACTTATTAACTTTAACGCTCAATTATTCGTCATTGAAATAAAACAACAAAACTTAAAAATCTCTATTTTTGCCTTAATGAAATAATTTATAGCCACACAAATGTTCAAGCTTTTTATTATAGTACAAATCTCAAAAGTCTTGTTTTCTTTCTTAAACTTGATCCAACAAAGATTCCGTAAAAATTGAAACTGAGGGAGATCTTTTAAACAAGTTGAAGTGACATGTTATTTTGGTATATTACCAATTTTGGAATATAACACTTACCCTGACACCAAAATAATACCATAATTATGTTATAAATATTCTTGATATTATTAATTGAATAATTAATATTTCAACTAATTCAAGTAAAATACAACAAAAGTTTGTCCGAGAATTTTTATCCGTTATGCCAAAACATTCTTTCACTTATTACCTATTTTTTATAGTAGTTTATGTAAATTAAAATGAAAAACAACGAAAACATTTATCAAAAAATTTCCACTGCAGGGAGTCAAACCCGGATCCCTGATCATTTCTATGAACCCCGTGGGAATTGTCAATGCTAAAGAGGCACAATACCTTAACACACACTCAAACTTGGTCTAAGGTGACAACTAAGCTCCAACTTTGGTAGTACACATATTGACACCGCAACTTTTCCACGTCGTGTCACACGGACACCGGTGCTAACGTGGAACTGGCATGGCATATTAATTTTGGAGGTGTCTAGATGATCATTTTGTAAGTTCGACTTTTCAACTGACACAGTAGAGATGAGTTAAGGCGCCTAAATGTGCATTGTCAAAGTTTAAGCGTTTACTTTTTGTTGCTTCCAGAAAATTCTTGCAATAAAGTAAGTAGCTTGCAAGTAGTTGATACGCCCAAATTACACCTTTTAAACAGGTAGATAGCGGTCATAGTTCAAATATAGAACCCACTGAAGTTCGGGTCGAATCGCATAGAGAATACAATGGAGACATTCACTTGTTAACTTTAACGCTCAATTATTCGTCATTGAAATAAAACAACTAAACTTCAAAATCTCTATGTTTTCCTTTATGAAATAATTTATAACCACACAAATGTTCAAGATTTTTGTTATAGTACAAATCCCAAAAGTCTTGTTTTCTTTCATAAACTTGATCCAACAAAGATTCCGTAAAAATTGGAACTGAGGGAGATCTTTTAAACAAGTTGAAGTGACATGTTATTTTGGTATATTACTAATTTTGGAATCTAACACTTACCCTGACACCAAAATAATACCATAATTATGTTATAAATATTCTTGATATTATTAATTGAATAATTAATATTTCAACTACTTCAAGTAAAATACAACAAAATTTTGTCCGAGAATTTTTATCCGTTATCCCAAAACATTCTTTCACTTATTACCTATTTTTTATAGTAGTTTATGTAAATTAAAATGACAAACAACGAAAAAATTTATCAAACAATTTCCACTGCAGGGAGTCGAACCCGGATCCCTGATCATTTCTATGAACCACGTGTGAATTGCCAGTGCTACAGAGGAACCTTTCAGCCTTATTATTGAAACAAAATAATCTGATTAGGAAAGAACTACTTAATATTATAATAACCTCCTTTCTTTGGATTGAAAAAAGGCACAATACCTTAACACACACTCAAACTTGGTCTCAGGTGACAACTAAGCTCCAACTTTGGTAGTACACATATAGACACCGCAACTTTTCCACGTCGTGTCACACGGACACCGGTGCTAACGTGGAACTGGCATGGCATATTAATTTTGGAGGTGTCTAGAGGATCATTTTGTAAGTTCGACTTTTCAACTGACACAGTAGAGATGAGTTAAGGCGCCTAAATGTGCATTGTCAAAGTTTGAGCGTTTACTCTTTGTTGCTTCCAGAAAATTCTTGCAATAAAGTAAGTAGCTTGCAAGTAGTTGATACGCCCAAATTACACCTATTAAACAGGTAGATAGCGGTCATAGTTCAAATATAGAACCCACTGAAGTTCGGGTCGAATCTCACAGAGAATACAATGGAGATATTCACTTATTAACTTTAACGCTCAATTATTCGTCATTGAAATAAAACAACAAAACTTAAAAATCTCTATTTTTGCATTAATGAAATAATTTATAGCCACACAAATGTTCAAGCTTTTTATTATAGTACAAATCTCAAAAGTCTTGTTTTCTTTCTTAAACTTGATCCAACAAAGATGCCATATAAATTGGGACTGAGGGAGATCTTTTAAACAAGTTGAAGTGACAAATTATTTTGATATATTACTAATTTTGGAATCTAACACTCACTCCGATACCAAAATAATACCATAATTATGTTATAAATATTCACGATATTATTAATTGCAGAATTAATATTTCCACAAATTCAAGTAAAATAGAACACAATTTTCCTCCAGAATTTTTATCCGTTATCCCAAAACATTCTTTCACTTATTACCTATTTTTTGTATTATTTTATGTAAATTAAAATGAAAAACGACGAAAATCAAAAAATTTCCACTGCAGGGAGTCGAACCCGGATCCCTGATCATTTCTATGAACCACGTGGGAATTGCCAGTGCTACAGAGGAACCTTTCAGCCTTATTATTGAAACAAAATAATCTGATAAGGGAAGAACTACCTAATATTATGATAACCTCCTTTCTTTGCATTGAAAAAAGGCACAATACATTAACACACACTCAAACTTGGTCTCAGGTGACAACTAAGCTCCAACTTTGGTAGTACACATATAGACACCACAACTTTTTCACATTGTGTCACATGGACACCGGTGCTAATGTGGCACTGGCGTGGCATATTAATTTTGGAGGTGTCTAGATAATCATTTAGTAAGTTCGACTTTTCAACTGACACAGTAGAGATGAGTTAAGGTGCCTAGATATGCATTGTCAAAGTTTGATTGTTTACTTTTTTTTGCTTCCAGAAAATGATTGCAATAAATCAAGTAGCTTGGAAGTAGTTGGTACGCCCAATTTACACCTTTTAAACAGGTATACGGTGCTCGTATTTCAAATATATAACTGTTATATCCCGCATTTTTGTACAATCGGATAATTCAAGGTAATTGCGGGGAGATGAAAAACAAGGTCTTACTTTTATTTTGTTAAGCATATGAGTTGCTTATAAAGAATTTAGAAGCGGAAATATTAAGAAAGGTCAAGGGCATAAAAGGAAATTCGCGGTATGACTCGTGGAAATATGGAGGAAGACGAAGGGCAAATTTGGAAATTGGAAAGAAATTGCTTTCATGAATTACAAGAACTAGCCCAAAATATAATTGGGCTTGAAATTTTCAAGAAAATAAAGAGGCCCAACCGGCCATAGTTATGGCCCAAGCCCATGTTGACTTAAAATTCATGGTATTAAAAAGAAGACCAAGTCTTCTACATGCCTACATAATATTCAAGAAGTTTCAAGAAACTCAAGAACAAAAAGAAGAAGGAGAACCATCTAGGGGCCATTTCGGCCATAGTAAAAACTCCATAAGAAACCTTGAAAAATTCCTCCAAAAATTGTATTCTACTAATTAAAGGGTCCTTAACAAGGTGGAGTTGTTGTTGAAGCAAGAAAAATTCATAATCATACAAGTTGCCAAGTTGTAGTCAAGTGAGAAGTTGAAGAAGAAAGGTGAGTTTTAATCTTGTTTTATGTGTTATGAATGGTTTATATGTGTTGTAGTATGCTAAAATGGATGAAATTCATGAAGGAAAGGAATATGGTATGTGGCCGTGCACATGTATGCATGTGTAGGAAGCATGTTTCAATTATTTTATTTAGTGTTTGATTGTTATTGTTGTGAATGTTATATGGAAAATGGAAGTTGAATGAGTTTGGAGAGATTGTAGTTGTGAATGCATGTTGAAGCCGTGTAGAGTGTGGTGTGTATATAGCCGTATATGTGTGATGTATGGTGAATGGATAGCGAGCAAGTTTTATTTAGTATGTTGGTCGTTGTGTTGTGGAGCTCATATTGCAAATGAAAGCCTAATGAAGTTAGAGAAATATTAGTAGTGGAAAGCTTGTTTTGGAAGATTATGTATACTGAATGTTATGTTCTTGCATATATGAAATATAATGATACTAGAATAGTGTTGTTGGAATATGTTATAAGATTGTTATTGTGTTCATTGGAGTCGGAAGGTTTTGAAGAAAGTAGTAAATTGATATCATGTATCTTGAATTGAATATGTGAATCGCTAGTGTGGTTGTGGAGTTTATATTGATAGTTTGGCCGGGTTCGAATTCCCGGATTGTGATTGATTAAAAATTTGGCTAGGTTGAATGTTGAGGATGGTATATTTACAGAGGAAGTGCTGCCGAAATTTCGGTAGCCAAGTGTTACCTTAAGATTCCAACTCTAAGTACCCTAATGAAAGTTTGGGTAAATGTGACCAAATTGCAGATTTTGGCGGATTTGCAGCTTGAATTCGGAATAGCAAAAGGAGCGGAAAGAGGTATGTAAGGCTTCACCCGTCTTTCTATGACATGTCTTAGACGTAATAAGTTGGGTACGAGCCCCGGGGACAACTCTATTCCCCGGAATCCGCATCCAAAGTTTCCCCTTTTCCCTTCAGTAGAATTGAACTAGAAAGTGCGCGAAATGTTGGAAAGACCTCCTAAACCCCTAGAACTTATATAAATGGGACCCGACTACCATAAAACCCCCACAAGTAACGCCATGACATGTAACATATGCAAATCGTATACGCTACCTCATTCGGGCCGAGGTGGGCCCGTTGCTCTCAGATTTTCCTTATAGTTCTATTTGACTTACTTGAAGTTGAATCCAAAGGGGGCCTTTGATCCCGATTTCGTTACTAAATGATAAGTACTATGACTACTCTACCGAGGATACTTTTATGATGATAATGATAATGACAATGTTAGACGAGAGAATATGCCTATGATAAGTACGACCGGAACGATTCTACGGCTAAGAATTCTAAGCTAAGGATTCAATGCGAGTATGGAAGTAATAAACTAGTTCTTGAACCTTATTTCCACCTCCTAGCTATGATGCTATTTCCTAAGGAATCCAAAGCCTATGAGTTGACGTCCATGATGCCATGATTCCATCTATGTTTACTGTTGACACTATTCTCCGTTGGTAGTCTCGCCTTAAAATACTTGTTCCTTCAAGGAGAGACAAAGCGACCACGATTGTTCCATAATATAATCGGAGGTCACCGACCTTACGTCATTCCGATGAGTACATGATTCTTCTTTGGGCTCTCCTGCGTGCCTATGTGACACATGTATATAAGATATGTAAATGCATATAAGACATGTAAATGTATATAAGATATGTGTATATATATTTATAAAATATGTACATGACACATGTATATGTATATGATAAAAGATCCAGAGCGCTATAGACGCTGATATATGCACATGATACACGTATATGTATATGATGAAAGAGCCAGAGCGCTATAGACGCTGATATACGTACATGATATATGCATATGTATACGGGGAAGATGGAGATAAAGGCAGAGCGTTATATACGCATATCCACCTGATCAGTTGGCATTACATGACATGATATCGTCCCGGACGCGGGATGTGTACAATTATGGTTAAATGGATCGGCTGCCGACGCCTCGGCAACATGACATGTTCTACTTTTATAGATATATATGAACAAGAAAATATTTTCAAAGGAAAGCTAAGCATGCATGGCATCTGCCCAAGGGCACTTATATGTACAGGTTATGTTTCTACCTCAGGACATGTGTTATAACTCTTTTATGTCATTATCCCTGTTTTATATTTTCCGTATATTACTATTCATGCCTTACATACTCGGTACACTATTCGTACTGACGTCCCTTCTTGTGGACGCTGCGTTTCATGCCGCGCAGGTCAGCAGACAGGCGGTTTTGGTTCTTTGGAGCTCTACCAGCAGCACTTGATAGCGCTCCAGTTGTTCCGGAGCCTCACTTCCTTGGTACTATTTTGTGTATATATATTCGGGCACGGCAGTACTCGGCCCTTTCTATGTATATGTGTACTATGTCTAGAGGCTCGTAGACGGATATGTACAGGTAGATGTCTTGAATTTTGAAATGTTCGCGTCTCTGTATAATGTGACAGCAACGCTTACTAGTCTATGTTTATGATGACGCGGCTAATGTTAAAGCTCAGCAATGAAAAAAAAAATGTATAGCACAGTTCCTACGGCCCGCTGAGAAGTAAAGGTGAAAATGATAGATAAGGTGTGCTTGGTACAAGTATCGGGTACTCGTCACGGCCCCTAGTCGGGTCGTGACAATAACCCACTGTAGTTCAGGTCGAATCCCACAGAGAATACAATTGACACATTCACTTGTTAACTTTAACGCACAATTATTCGTCATTGAAATAAAAAAACTAAACTTCAAAATCTCTATGTTTCCTTTATGAAATAATTTATAGCCACACAAATGTTCAAGATTTTTGTTATAGTACAAATCCTAAAAGTCTTGTTTTCTTTCTTAAACTTGATCCAACAAAGATTCCGTAAAAATTGGAACTGAGGGAGATCTTTTAAACAAGTTGAAGTGACATGTTATTTTTGTATATTACTAATTTTGGAATCTAACACTTACCCCGATACCAAAATAATACCATAATTATGTTATAAATAGTCTCGATATTATTAATTGCAGAATTAATATTTCAACAAATTCAAGTAAAATACAACACAATTTTGTCCCGGAATTATTATCCGTTTTCCCAAAAATATTCTTTCACTTATTACCTAATTTTTGTAGTAGTTTATGTAAATTAAAATGA
>NC_083339.1:50275808-50364862 GCF_019175385.1 Lycium barbarum | reverse complement strand
ATGAAATAATTTATAGCCACACAAATGTTCAAAGTTTTTATTATAGTACAAATCCCAAAAGTCTTATTTTCTTTCTTAAACTTGATACAACAAAGATTCCCTATAAATTGGGACTGGGCGAGATATTTTAAACAAGTTGAAGTGACATGTTATTTTGGTATATTACTAATTGTGGAATCTAACACTTCCCCCGATACCAAAATAATACCGTAATTCTTTTATAAGTATCCTCGATATTAATAATTACAGAATTAATATTTCAACAAATTAAAGTAAAATACAACACAATTTTGTCCCGAAATTATTATCCGTTATCCCAAAACATTCTTTCACTTATTACCAAATATTTGAAGTAGTTTGTGTAAATTAAAATGAAAAACACCGAAAAACATTATCAAATAATTTCCACTGCAGGGAGTCGAACTCGGATCACTGATCATTTCTATGAACCACTTGGGAATTGCCAGTGCTACAGAGGAACCATTCAGCCTTATTATTGAAAAAAAATAATCGGATAAGGAAAGAACTACCTAATATTATAATAACCTCATTTCTTTGGATTGAAAAAAGGCACAATACATTAACACACACTCAAACCTGGTCTCAGGTGACAACAAAGCTCCAACTTTGGTAGTACACATATAGACACCACAACTTATCCACATTGTGTCACATGAACATCGGTGCTAATGTGGCACTGACATGGAATATTAATTTTGGAGGTGTCTAGATGATCATTTTGTAAGTTGGACATTTCAATTGACACAGTAGAGATGAGTTAAGGTGCCTAGATGTGCATTGTCAAAGTTGGAGTGTTTACTTTTTGTCGCTTCCAGAAAATGATTGCAATAAAGCAAGTAGCTTGGAAGTAGTTGATACGCCCAAATTACACCTTTTAAAAAGGTATATGGCGGTCGTATTTCAAATATATAACCCAAAAGTTTGAGCGTTACTTTTTGTTGCTTCCAGAAAATGATTGCAATAAAGCAAGTAGCTTGGAAGTAGTTGATACGCCAAATTACACCTTTTAAACAGGTATATAGCGGTCGTATTTCAAATATATAACCCACTGTAGTTCGGGTCGAATCTCACAGAGAATACAATGGAGACATTCACTTGTTAACTCTAACGCTCAATTATTCGTCATTGAAATAAATGAACTAAATTTCAAAATCTCTATTTTTTCGATAATGAAATAATTTATAGCCACACAAATGTTCAAGATTTTTATTATAGTACAAATCTCAAAATTCTTGTTTTCTTTCTTAAACCTGATCCAACAAAGATGCCATACAAATTGGGACTGAGGGAGATCTTTTAAACAAGTTGAAGTGACAAGTTATTTTGGTATATTACTAATTTTGTAATCTAACACTTACCCCGATACCAAAATAATACCATAATTATGTTATAAATATTCTCGATATTATTAATTTCAGAATTAATATTTCAACAAATTCAAGTAAAATACAACAAAATTTTGTCCCGGAATTGTTTTCCGCTATCCCAAAACATTCTTTCACTTATTACCAAATATTTGTACTAGTTTATGTAAATTAAAATGGAAAACAACGAAAAACATTATCAAAAAATTTCCACTATAGGGAGTCGAACCCGGATCCCTAATCATTTCTATGAAACCCGTGGTGATGGCAAGTGCTACAGAGGAACCTTTCAGCCTTGTTATTGAAAGAAAATCATTTGATAAGGAAAGAACTACCTAATATTATAATAACCTCCTTTCTTTGGATTGAAAAAAGGCACAATACATTAACACACACTCAAATCTGGTCTCAGGTGACAACTAAGCTCCTACTTTGGTAGTGCACACATGGACACCGGCGCTAACGTGGCACTGGCATGACACATTAATTTTGGAGGTGTCTAGATGATCATTTTATAAGTTGGACTATTCAACTGACACAGTAAAGATGAGCAAAGGTGCCTAGATGTGCGTTGTCAAAGTTTGAGCGTTTACTTTTTGTTGCTTCCAGAAAAAGATTGCAATAAAGCAAGTAGCTTTGAAGTAGTTGATACGCCCAAATTACACCTTTTAAACAGGTATATAGCGATCGTATTTCAAATAAATAACCCACTGAAGTTCGGGTCGAATCCCACTGAGAATACAAAGGAGACATTCACTTGTTAACTTTAACACTAAATTATTCGTCATTGAAATAAAACAACTAAACTTCAAAATCTCTATTTTTTCCTTAATGAAATAATTTATAGCCACACAAATGTTCAAGATTTTTATTATAGTACAAATCTCAAAAGTCTTGTTTCTTTCTTAAACTTGATCCAACAAAGATTCCGTATAAATTGGGACTGGGCGAGATATTTTAAACAAGTTGAAGTGACATGTTATTTTGGTATATTACTAATTTTGGAATCTAACACTTACCCCGATACCAAAATAATACCATAATTATGTTATAAATATTCTCGATATTATTAATTGCAGAATTAATATTTCAACAAATTCAAGTAAAATACAACACAATTTTGTCTCGGAATTGTTATCCGCTATCCCAAAACATTCTTTCACTTATTACCAAATATTTGTAGTAGTTTATGTAAATTAAAATGGAAAACAACGAAAAAAATTATCAAAAAATTTCCACTATAAGGAGTCGAACCCGGATCCTTAATCATTTCTATGAAACCCGTGGTAATTGCCAGTGCTACAGAGGAACCTTTCAGCCTTATTATTGAAAGAAAATCATCTGATAAGGAAAGAACTACCTAATATTATAATAACCTCCTTTCTTTGGATTGAAAAAAGGCACAATACATTAACACACACTCAAACTTGGTCTCAGGTGACAACTAAGCTCCAACTTTGGTAGTATACATATAGACACCACAACTTGTCCACATTGTGTCACATGATGTCACGACCCAAATCATGGATCATGTGGGCACCCACACTAACCCTCCCTGGTGGGCGAACCCTTCAGGTAACAACCTTAATTAGATACAACATGCGGAATAAATACTTTTAGTATAAGAAATTCCCAAAACCTGATCTAGACTCATACAAGAGCTTCTAAGAAGTTTACAATTTGAAGTAGGTAACAAACTTAAACTGGATACGACTTCTGTTTAAGGATAGAGAACAACAGAAATCTAAGGAGAGTTTCTGGGTTGCAATATCTCAAATAGCTCACCCAAACGCCAATCATGAACGCCTCGAAACGGTCGTGAGACTCCGAACATCACCTGAAAATATCTCTACACTCCACAAGGAGTGTAGCAAGAGTAGTATGAGGACAACACAAGGCTCGTAGGTATCATAGGCCGACAATGGTTAGTTCACGCATATAAACAAGAAGTAATTAACAAGTAAGCAGATAAGTAATCAAACACAGTCCCAACTCTAGCACATATGAAAGTCTAGCGGTATGATAGTCGCAAGGGATTTCAAATCTCAGGTTATAAGCCTAGGGGAAAATCTCCAAACCTCGAGTCCATCAAGTCTCTAAAATAATTACTTACAACAATAACTTAATAATTCACAAATTAAAATCAATCAGAGAATGTGCCATGCAATGACATGAATAGCAATTCAAATGGAGTGCCTTGCAATGCAATGTCGTGCTATGTAAATGTTATGCAATGCAATAGTCACCTCTCACGCTCCACTCTCGTACACACATGCTATGGCAATGCCTCATATTCATGACCCATGGGGGACCCGCGAAGTCCATGTACCACTCGTGCTCTTCGAAAGAAACCTCGGAGGCTATCAATTTCTCTCAATCTCCGGCAAAGACCTCGGATTCTCTCTGTCACTCTCAATCTCCGGCAAAGACCTCGGAGTCTCTCTGTCACTCTCAATCTCCGGCAAAGACCTCGGAGTCTCTCAATCACTCTCCTCACCATTAGGAAAACATAAAAGTAATATGGAAGCATGTCATGCATGATATCAGTCTCAACTATATCACCAATATGCAATAAACAAGTACAAGTCATATTATTGTCCATGGCTCAATAATCAATATTTCCCTTCCCTTTCATAAGGTGAGTGAGCTAGTATGTGATAAAGATACAACTAGGTGATAATTACATCAAATAACATATAAAATATGAGATGCATTCCTCGCAGGAAATCAACCTCAATAATCACCGCAGTCATAGGTTTCGTAGATTCATACTAGGAAGTGTAATTCAATATTCAGTTTCTCAGTAATAACCTTCCTCTTCCATATGACCAGTGAGATCACAAGAGAGAGGAAATTATATCAAGTACATGAAATCACAATACAGTGACAAGCTCATATAACGATATCGCAATAATGGCGACAAGCCCACATAATAGTATCATAATAATGGCGACAAGCCCACGTAACAGCTGACAATATCAACCTAGATGGAATTTACCTCCATACCATGCATGAAGACCTATCATGATTTCCCCGTCAATCACTACTATCTACATACGTTTTGCTAACCGGAGTCTAGACATAAAGTAAACCGTAACCTACCTCAATGCCGAACAGGTGTCACGAACTTTCACGCCAAAGCTTTTTCCTTCTGAAGTGCTTCCGAACGGACAAGGTCTTATGTGCCAAGAAATATTCTTCTTCCACCTTACTTCATTTCGAAGAAATCCCGAACTCAACAACACGATAAAACAAACGACGAGATCGAAGCGGTGAGCGAAACCCGTCATAAAATTATATAACGTTGGTGCTTGCTTAATCTTTTAAGTACTGAGCCTAATGTTTATGGAGTAGTACGTTGCTACTCACTTCTTTTTCATTTGCTGCTCAAGAGAAAGAAAATTGAAATAAAGTCACTGCCTATTTTCTAGTGTGGCCGACGTTAGAATGTTTGGAAAAGGAAGTTGCAGCATATTTCCTTCTCAAATCTTTGGTTCAGCCAAAGTGAGATATATGTGTATATTTTCTATTAATGGGTAGTGGGGACCGCACATGTGAACCATAATTAGTTTCCCCCAAGGTTCCACACAAGACTAATAATGATCCTAGTCAAAAGTTGCCTCATTTTTATTTAAATGGTGCTACTCTCTCTTTTTTTAATTGTTTATTCCTCCACTCTTAGTACTACTAAATATTTAAACAACTTCCTTTGCCTTCTCTGGAAAAGCAAACACCAGAATCCACATTCCTCTACTCAATAATCCTCTTACCAATGAATTTGAAGGACCATGAAAGAGATGACTTGTCTCTAATCTTTTGCTAGCCACCAAAGCAACGGTGCACCCACACTAAAATCATTATCCAAAATAATCTTTTTACTCAACAATTTTGTTTTATTTAAAAATTATCCACTCCGTCAAATACCATATTTATCCACTTACGCCTTATATGTGTGCAAATAATATTTGTATGAATAAACTATTCTCACACATTAAATACATATGTTCTAAAATTTACTCGTCAATTAAATAACCGAATCACCCGTTATCGCAAGCTATAGACAACAAGATTAGACCACGAAAAGGGTGTTTTAGGGATATTAGGCCTAAAAGTGCTAAACGACCAAATGGGTCGTTACATATGAACATCGGTGCTAATGTGGCACTGACATGGAATATTAATTTTGGAGGTGTCTAGATGGTCATTTTGTAAGTTGGACATTTGACACAGTAGAGATGAGTTAAGGTGCATAGATGTGCATTGTCAAAGTTGGAGTGTTTACTTTTTGTCGCTTCCAGAAAATGATTGCAATAAAGCAAGTAGCTTGGAAGTAGTTGATACGCCCAAATTACACCTTTTAAATAGGTATATAGCGGTCGTATTTCAAATATATAACCCAAAAGTTTGAGCGTTTACTTTTTGTTGCTTCCAAAAAATGATTGCAATAAAGCAAGTAGCTTGGAAGTAGTTGATACGCCCAAATTACACCTTTTAAACAGGTATATAGCGGTCGTATTTCAAATATATAACCCACTGTAGTTCGGGTCGAATCCCACAGAGAATACAATGGAGACATTCACTTGTTAACTCTAACGCTCAATTATTCGTCATTGAAATAAATGAACTAAATTTCAAAATCTCTATTTTTTCCCTAATGAAATAATTTATTGCCACACAAATGTTCAAGATTTTTATTATAGTACAAATCTCAAAAGTCTTGTTTTCTTTCTTAAACCTGATCCAACAAAGATGCCATACAAATTGGGACTGAGAGAGATCTTTTAAACAAGTTGAAGTGACATGTTATTTTGGTATATTACTAATTTTGGAATCTAACACTTACCCCGATACCAAAATAATACCATAATTATGTTATAAATATTCTCGATATTATTAATTGCAGAATTAATATTTCAACAAATTCAAGTAAAATACAACACAATTTTGTCCCGGAATTGTTATCCACTACCCCAAAACATTCTTTCACTTATTACCAAATATTGTAGTAGTTTATGTAAATTAAAATGGAAAACAACGAAAAACATTATCAAAAAATTTCAACTATAGGGAGTCGAACTCGGATCCCTAATCATTTCTATGAAACCCGTGGTAATTGCCAGTGCTACAGAGGAACCTTTCAGCCTTATTATTGAAAGAAAATCATCTGATAAGGAAAGAACTACCTAATATTATAATAACCTCCTTTCTTTGGATTGAAAAAAGGCACAATACATTAACACATACTCAAATTTGGTCTCAGGTGACAACTAAGCTCCTACTTTGGTAGTGCACACATGGACACCGGTGCTAACGTGACACTGTCATGACATATTAATTTTGGAGGGGTCTAGATGATCATTTTATAAGTTGGACTTTTCAACTGACACAGTAGAGATGAGCTAAGGTGCCTATATATGCATTGTCAAAGTTTGAGCGTTTACTTTTTGTTGCTTCCAGAAAATGATTGCAATAAAGCAAGTAGCTTGGAAGTAGTTGATACGCCCAAATTACACCTTTTAAACAGGTATATACCGGCCGTATTTCAAATATATAACCCACTGTAGTTCGGGTCGAATCCCACAGAGAATACAATGGAGACATTCACTTGTTAACTCTAACGCTCAATTATTCGTCATTGAAATAAATGAACTAAATTTCAAAACCTCTATTTTTTCCTTAATGAAATAATTTATTGCCACACAAATGTTCAAGATTTTTATTATAGTACAAATCTCAAAAGTCTTGTTTTCTTTCTTAAACCTGATCCAACAAAGATGCCATACAAATTGGGACTGAGGGAGATCTTTTAAACAAGTTGAAGTGACATGTTATTTTGGTATATTACTAATTTTGGAATCTAACACTTACCCCGATACCAAAATAATACCATAATTATGTTATAAATATTCTCGATATTATTAATTTCAGAATTAATATTTCAACAAATTCAAGTAAAATACAACACAATTTTATCCCGGAATTGTTATCCGCTATCCCAAAACATTCTTTCACTTATTACCAAATATTTGTAGTAGTTTATGTAAATTAAAATGGAAAACAACGAAAAAAATTATGAAAAAATTTCCACTATAGGGAGTCGAACCCGGATCCCTAATCATTTCTATGAAACCCGTGGTAATTGCCAGTGCTACAGAGGAACCTTTCAGCCTTATTATTGAAAGAAAATCATCTGATAAGGAAAGAACTACCTAATATTATAATAACCTCCTTTCTTTGGATTGAAAAAAGGCACAATACATTAACACACACTCAAATTTGGTCTCAGGTGACAACTAAGCTCCTACTTTGGTAGTGCACACATGGACACCGGTGCTAACGTGACACTGGCATGACATATTAATTTTGGAGGTGTCTAGATGATCATTTTATAAGTTGGACTTTTCAACTGACACAGTAGAGATGAGCTAAGGTGCCTAGATGTGCATTGTCAAAGTTTGAGCGTTTACTTTTTGTTGCTTCCAGAAAATGATTGCAATAAAGCAAGTAGCTTGGAAGTAGTTGATACGCCCAAATTACACCTTTTAAACAGGTATATACCGGCCGTATTTCAAATATATAACCCACTGTAGTTCGGGTCGAATCCCACAGAGAATACAATGGAGACATTCACTTGTTAACTCTAACGCTCAATTATTTGTCATTGAAATAAATGAACTAAATTTCAAAACCTCTATTTTTTCCTTAATGAAATAATTTATTGCCACACAAATGTTCAAGATTTTTATTATAGTACAAATCTCAAAAGTCTTGTTTTCTTTCTTAAACCTGATCCAACAAAGATGCCATACAAATTGGGACTGAGAGAGATCTTTTAAACAAGTTGAAGTGACATGTTATTTTGGTATATTACTAATTTTTGAATCTAACACTTACCCCGATAACAAAATAATACCATAATTATGTTATAAATATTCTCGATATTATTAATTGCAGAATTAGTATTTCAACAAATTCAAGTAAAATACAACACAATTTTGTCCCGGAATTGTTATCCGCTATCCCAAAACATTCTTTCACTTATTACCAAATATTTGTAGTAGTTTATGTAAATTAAAATGGAAAACAACGAAAAAAATTATCAAAAAATTTCCACTATAGGGAGTCGAACCCGGATCCCTAATCATTTCTATGAAACCCGTGGTAATTGCCAGTGCTACAGAGGAACCTTTCAGCCTTATTATTGAAAGAAAATCATCTGATAAGGAAAGAACTACCTAATATTATAATAACCTCCTTTCTTTGGATTGAAAAAAGGCACAATACATTAACACACACTCAAATTTGGTCTCAGGTGACAACTAAGCTCCTACTTTGGTAGTGCACACATGGACACCGGTGCTAACGTGGCACTGGCATGACATATTAATTTTGGAGGTGTCTAGATGATCATTTTATAAGTTGGACTTTTCAACTGACACAGTAGAGATGAGCTAAGGTGCCTAGATGTGCATTGTCAAAGTTTGAGCGTTTACTTTTTGTTGCTTCCAGAAAATGATTGCAATAAAGCAAGTAGCTTGGAAGTAGTTGATACGCCCAAATTACACCTTTTAAACAGGTATATACCGGCCGTATTTCAAATATATAACCCACTGTAGTTCGGGTCGAATCCCACAGAGAATACAATGGAGACATTCACTTGTTAACTCTAACGCTCAATTATTTGTCATTGAAATAAATGAACTAAATTTCAAAACCTCTATTTTTTCCTTAATGAAATAATTTATTGCCACACAAATGTTCAAGATTTTTATTATAGTACAAATCTCAAAAGTCTTGTTTTCTTTCTTAAACCTGATCCAACAAAGATTCCGTATAAATTGGGACTGAGCGAGATCTTTTAAACAAGTTGAAGTGACATGTTATTTTAGTATATTACTAATTTTGGAATCTAACACTTACCCCGATACCAAATTAATACCATAATTATCTTATAAATATTCTCGATATTATTAATTGCAGAATTAATATGTCACACCCCGAACCATGGCCTGGGCGTAACACGACACTCGGGCCTTGCTTGCATGTGTCCGAGCGAACCTCATGGCTTGCTTGTCAACATGGGCATCAAAACAATATAATCTATATGATGCAATTTAAATAAATCATGAAAATGTAATTTGCGGAATAAAGTCTTGAAATTATCTCATAGCATGAAATATCATGGAAACACAATAGTTTGCAAACATAAAAGCATAACTGACTCTGTGAACTAACATATGTCTATGAAACCTCTAAAACATGTCTGAATACTAACTACCAGGACATAGCCCTGGACTACCATAAACTGAATACTAATGCAGACTCCATGTTGAACCCCGAGAGAAGTGGGGCTCACCAATAAGCTGATAACTGAAGTGATCCTACTGTGCAGATGTATGCTCCTGAAAATCGGTATCTGCACCGTGAAGTTCTGCACCGTGAAGTGCAGGCCCCGGGCAAAAGGGACGTTAGTACATGGTGAATAGTACTAGTATGTAAAACCTGCTGAAATGAAGAACATGGCACAGTATAGGTATAGGACATGAACTGAAACTGAATGTAACTTGGACATGAGCATAAAACGTGAGTAAAGTCTGAAAACAGTAAATCAATGGAAATACATGTATGTAAAACTGCTTGTAACGTGGGGAATGCTATAGTATAACCGACAACATGATCTGGTACTTGCTTCCTACCAGCAGAACACTCACAACCTTGCCAGGGATATGAGATTTAAGTAATAATAAGCATGTAAGGATCCAAACTGCATAATGAAGGTGTTGCCTCCTTGCTGACAACCCTTATCCTACGGTGGCAACGTAGTTTCAGGCTATCTGAGCCTTCTCGGTTAACTAAGCAATTCCCAAAAACATGAACATGATATAGTTGGCTAAGAAGCCCATGATTTTCGTGAAATAACTTGTAAACATCTTGTAATCATGATTTCACGAAATAACTTGTAAACATGGTTTCATAGAGTAACTTGTAAACATGGTTTTATGAAATAACTTGTAAAGTCTTGCTAACATGTTCTTGATTCATGAGTAATAAGAATAGTTCGTAATCATATATATATAATTGACTTGAAAACATGCTTGTAACTTGCTAGATAAAATCATAAAGTTTCATATAAACATAATGAGAACACATGAGGATGAATTCATGATTCATGGATTAAGCTAGGGTTCCTAATAACCGTAATGGAAGATTAGGGATACAACAACGAATATAGATACAAAATTCCTGTACATAAATACATAAATACGGGCTACCAATATGTTGGGTTTAATGCCCTAGGATTTGAACTTCATGGATATCAAGAAACGGAGCATGGGGAAGAACGTAGAGATTCCCACATGTGGATGGAAGTTCTACATACCTTAATTGCTCCAAAACTTGAATTAAAGACTTGAGCTTTGAAGAAGATTTCCAAAATCTTGAATTCTTGAACCTTGAGATGGGTTTTCTTGAAAACCCTAGTTTAGGAATGATAATTTCTTGTTTAGATTACAAGGATAGGTATTATAATTGATTTGGAATAATTAGAGTAGGCTTACCTTGGTGTTCTTGATGCTGCAAGAGGGTAGGAAGTCGTTCTAGGGCTTGAAGGAATGAAAAATAATGATTTGAACTGATATGGACGAATATATACTGTTCCGGAAAAATTCATTTTTCGGCCCAGTTAAATACTGGCCGTATTTCAAAATACGGGCCGTATTTTGAAATACTGGCCGTATTTTGAAATACGGACAGCACTGCCTCTCTTCAGTAAAATGGCCATAACTCTTTGCACAGATGTCCGTTTGACCCCCATAATATACCGTTGGAAAGTTATTTCAAAGCTCTACAACTTTCATGAAGGAAGTTTTCCCAAATTCCAAATAAATTTTGAAATACGAGCCGTATTTGGAAATACGGTCCGTATTTAACCATTTGACATCAAATTGCCAAATTGCCAAATTCCAGAATGCTCAGAAATCCTTGGTTTCAGTTTACGATTTGAAATACGGGCCGTATTGTGAAATACGGTCCGTATTTAACCATATGACATTCAACTACCAGTTTACGATTTGATTTACGGCCCGTAAACTGAAATACGGTCACTGTTCATGGGCGTAAACCACCATCTTACAGCTGAAGAGGAAATTTCCAATTCCCACATTCTTTATCTGGTTTTCTAAGTCTAGAATCATGGTCAAAGCTTAGGTTAAAGGTACGGGGTGTAACATAATATTTCAACAAATTCAAGTAAAATACAACACAATTTTGTCCCGGAATAGTTATCCGTTATCCCAAAACATTCTTTCACTTATTACCAAATATTTGTAGTAATTTATGTAAATTAAAATGGAAAACAACGAAAAATATTATGAAAAAATTTCCACTATAGGGAGTCGAACCTGGATCCCTAATCATTTCTATGAAACCCGTGGTAATTGCCAGTGCTACAGAGGAACCTTTCAGCCTTATTATTGAAAGAAAATCATCTGATAAGGAAAGAACTACCTAATATTATAATAACCTATTTTATTTGGATTGAAAAAAGGCACAATACATTAACACACACTCAAATTTGGTCTCAGGTGACAACTAAGCTCCTACTTTGGTAGTGCAGACATGGACACCGGTGCTAACGTGGCACTGGCATGACATATTAATTTTGGAGGTATCTAGATAATCATTTTATAAGTTGGACTTTTCAAATGACACAGTTGAGATAAGCTAAGGTACCTAGATGTGCATTGTCAAAGTTTGAGCGTTTACTTTTTGTTGCATCCAGAAAATGATTGCAATAAAGCAAGTAGCTTGGAAGTTGTTGATACGCCCAAATTACACCTTTTAAACAGGTATATAGCGGTCGTATTTCAAATATATAACCCACTGAAGTTCGGGTCGAATCCCACAGAGAATACAATGAAGACATTCACTTGTTAACTTTAATGCTAAATCATTCGTCATTGAAATAAAACAACTAAACTTCAAAATCTCTATTTTTTCCTTAATGAAATAATTTATAACCACACAAATGTTCAAGATTTTTATTATAGTACAAATCTTAAAAGTCTTGTTTTCTTTCTTAAACGTGATCCAACAAAGATTCCGTATAAATTGGGACTGAGGGAGATCTTTTAAACAAGTTGAAGTGACATGTTATTTTGGTATATTACTAATTTTGGAATCTAACAGTTACCCCGATATAGAAATAATACCATAATTATGTTATAAATATTCTCGATATTATTAATTGCAGAATTAATATTTCAACAAATTCAAGTAAAATACAAGACAATTTTGTCCCAGAATTATTATCCGTTATCTCAAAACATTCTTTCACTTATTACCAAATATTTGTAGTAGTTTATGTAAATTAAAATGAAAAACAACGAAAATAATTATCAAAAAATATCCACTATAGCAAGCCGAACACGGATCCCTGATCATTTCTATGAAACCCGTGGGAATTGCCAGTGCTACAGAGGAACCTTTAAGCCTTATTATTGAAACAAAATAAGGCACAATACATTGACACACACTAAAATTTGGTCTCAGGTGACAACTAAGCTCCTACTTTGGTAGTGCACACATGGACACCGGTGCTAACGTGGCACTGGAATGACATACTAATTTTGGAGGTGTCTAGATGATCATTTTATAAGTTGAACTTTTCAACTGACACAGTAGAGATGAGCTAAGGTGCCTAGATGTGCATTGTCAAAGTTTGAGCGTTTACTTTTTGTTGCTTTTACAAGTGGTACAGAGGAACTTTTCAACCTTATTATTGAAACAAAATAATCTGATAAGGAAAGAACTACCTAATATTACAATAACCTCCTTTCTTTGGATGGAAAAAAGGCACAATACATGAACACACACTCAAAGTAGGTCTCAGGTGACAACTAAGCTCCAACTTTGGTAGTACACATATAGACACCATAGCTTGTCCACATTGTGTCACATGGACAACGGTGCTAACGTGGCACTGACATGGAATATTAATTTTGGAGGTGTCTAGATGATCATTTTGTAAGTTCGACATTCCAACTGACACAGTAGAGATGAGTTAAGGTGCCTAGATGTGCATTGTCAAAGTTGGAGTGTTTACTTTTTGTTGCTTCCAGAAAATGATTGCAATAAAGCAAGTAGCTTGGAAGTAGTTGATACGCCCAAATTACACATTTTAATCAGTTATATAGCGGTCGTATTTTAAATATATAACCCACTGAAGTTCGGGTCGAATCCCACAGAGAATACAATGCCGACATTCACTTGTTAACTTTAACGCTAAATTATTCGTCATTGAAATAAAACAACTAAACTTCAAAATCTCTATTTTTTCCTTAATGAAAAAATTTATAGCCAAACAAATGTTCAAGATTTTTATTATAGTACAAATCTCAAAAGTCTTGTTTTCTTTCTTAAACTTGATCCAACAATGATTCCGTATAAATTGGGACTGAGCGAGAACTTTTAAACAAGTTGAAGTGACATGTAATTTCGGTATATTACTAATTTTGGAATCTAACACTTACCCCGATACCAAAATAATACCATAATTATGTTATAAATATTCTCGATATTATTAATTGCATAATTAATATTTCAACAAATTCAAGTAAAATACAACACAATTTTGTCCCGGAATTATTATCCGGTATCCCAAAACATTCTTTCACTTATTACCAAATATTTGTAGTAGTTTATGTAAATTAAAATGAAAAACTCCGAAAAATATTATCAAAAACGTTTCACTGCAGGGAGTCGAACTCGGATCCCTGATCATTTCTGTGAACCACGTGCGAATTGCCAGTGTTACAGAGGAACCTTTCAGGCTTATTATTGAAAAACATTAATCTGATAAGGAAAGAACTACCTAATATTATAATAACCTCCTTTCTTTGGATTGAAAAAAGGCACAATACATTAACACACACTCAAACTTGGTCTCAGGTGACAACTAAGCCCCAACTTTGGTAGTACACATATAGACACCACAACTTGTCTACATTGTGTCACACGGACATCGGTGCTAATGTGGCACTGACATGGAATATTAAATTTGGAGATGTCTAGATAATCATTTTTTAAGTTGGACATTTCAACTGACACGGTAGATATGAGTTAAGGTGCATAGATGTGCACTGTCAAAGTTGGAGTGTTTACATTTTGTCGCTTCCAGAAAATGATTGCAATAAAGCAAGTAGCTTGGAAGTTGTTGATACGCCCAAATTAAACCTTTTAAATAGGTATATAGCGGTCGTATTTCAAATATATAACCCACTGAATTTTGAGTCGAATCGCACAGAGATTACAATGGAGACATTGACTTGTTAACTTTAACGCTCAATTATTCGTGATTGAAATAAAACAACTAAACTTCAAAATCTCTATTTTTTCCTTAATGAAATAATTTATAGCCACACAAATGTTCAAGATTTTTATTATAGTACAAATCTCGAAAGTCTTGTTTTCTTTCTTAAACCTGATCCAACAAATATTCCGTATAAATTGGGACTGAGTGCGATCTTTTAAACAAGTTGAAGTGACATGTTATTTTGGTATATTACAAATTTTGGAAGCTATCACTTACTCCGATACCAAAATAATACCATAATTATCTTATAAATATTCTCGATATTATTAATTGCAGAATTACTATTTCAACAAATTCAAGTAAAATACAACACAATTTTGTCCCGGAATAGTTATCCGCTATCCCAAAACATTCTTTCACTTATTACCAAATATTTGTAGTAATTTATGTAAACTAAAATGGAAAACCACAAAAAAAAATTCAAAAAATTTCCACTATAGGGAGTCGAACCCGGATCCCTAATCATTTCTATGAAACCCGTGGTAATTTCCAGTGCTACAGAGGAACCTTATCAGATTATTTTGTTTCAATAATAAGGCTGAAAGGTTCCTCTGTACCACTGGCAATTCCCCCGGGTTTAATAGAAATGATCAGGGATCCGTGTTCGGCTCCCTATAGTGGAAATTTTTTGATAATGTTTTTTGTTGTTTTTCATTTTAATTTACATAAACTACTACAAATATTTGGTAATAAGTGAAAGAAGGTTTTGGGATAACGGATAATAATTCCGGGACAAAATTGTGTTGTATTTTACTTGAATTTGTTGAAATATTAATTCTGCAATTAATAATATCGAGAATATTTATAACATAATTATGGTATTATTTTGGTATCGGGGTAAGTGTTAGATTCAAAATTAGTAATATACCAAAATAACATGTCACTTCAACTATTTTAAAAGATCTCCCTGAGTCCCAATTTATACGGAATCTTTGTTGGATCACGTTTAAGAAAGAAAACAAGACTTTTGAGATTTGTACTATAATAAAAATCTTGAACATTTGTGTGGCTATAAATTATTTCATTAAGAAAAAAATAGAGATTTTGAAGTTTAGTTGTTTTATTTCAATGACGAATGATTTAGCATTAAAGTTAACAAGTGAATGTCTCCATTGTATTCTCTTTGGGATTCGACCCGAACTTCAGTGGGTAATATATTTGAAATACGACCACTATATACCTGTCTAAAAGGTGTAATTTGGGCGTATCAACTACTTCCAAGCTACTTGTTTTATTGCAATCATTTTCTGAAAGCAACAAAAAGTAAATACTCAAACTTTGACAATGCACATCTAGGTACCTTAGCTCATCTCAACTGTGTCAGTTTAAAAGTTCAACTTATAAAATGATCATCTAGACACCTCCAAAATTAATATGTCATTCCAGTGCCACGTTAGCACCGGTGTCCATGTGTGCACTACCAAAGTAGGAGCTTAGCTGTCACCTTAGACCAAATTTGAGTGTATGTTTATGTATTGTGCCTTATTTGGTCTAAGGTGACAACTAAGCTCCTACTTTGGTAGTGCACACATGGAGACCGGTGCTAACGTGGCACTGGAATGACATATTAATTTTGGAGGTGTCTAGATGATCATTTTATAAGTTGAACTTTTAAACTGACACAGTTGAGATGAGCTAAGGTACCTAGATGTGCATTGTCAAAGTTTGAGTGTTTACTTTTTGTTGCTTTCAGAAAATGATTGCAATAAAACAAGTAGCTTGGAAGTAGTTGATACGCCCAAATTACACCATTTAGACAGGTATATAGTGGTCGTATTTCAAATATATTACCCACTGAAGTTCGGGTCGAATCCCAAAGAGAATACAATGAAGACATTCACTTGTTATCTTTAATGCTAAATCATTCGTCATTGAAATAAAAAAACTAAACTTCAAAATCTCTATTTTTTCCTTAATGAAATAATTTATAGCCACACAAATGTTCAAGATTTTTATTATAGTACAAATTTCAAAAGTCTTGTTTTCTTTCTTAAACGTGATCCAACAAAGATTCCGTATAAATTGGGACTCAGGGAGATCTTTTAAAATAGTTGAAGTGACATGTTATTTTGGTATATTACTAATTTTGAATCTAACACTTACCCCGATACCAAAATAATACCATAATTATGTTATAAATATTCTCGATATTATTAATTGCAGAATTAATATTTCAACAAATTCAAGTAAAATACAACACAATTTTGTCCCGGAATTATTATCCGTTATCCCAAAACCTTCTTTCACTTATTACCAAATATTTGTAGTAGTTTATGTAAATTAAAATGAAAAACAACAAAAAAAATTATCAAAAAATTTCCACTATAGGGAGCCGAACACGGATCCCTGATCATTTCTATGAAACCCGGGGGAATTGCCAGTGGTACAGAGGAACCTTTCAGCCTTATTATTGAAAGAAAATTATCTGATAAGGAAAGAACTACCTAATTTTATAATAACCTCCTTTCTTTGGATTGAAAAAAGGCACAATACATTAACACACACTCAAATTTGGTCTCAGGTGACAACTAAGCTCCTACTTTGGTAGTGCACACATGGACACCGATGCTAACGTGGCACCGGCATGACATATTAATTTTGGAGGTATCTAGATAATCATTTTATTAGTTGGACTTTTCAACTGACACAGTTGAGACGAGCTAAGGTACCTAGATGTGCATTGTCAAAGTTTGAGCGTTTACTTTTTGTTGCATCCAGAAAATTATTGCAATAAAGGAAGTAGCTTGGAAGTAGTTGATACGCCCAAATTACACCTTTTAAACAGGTATATAGCGGTCATATTTCAAATATATAACCCACTGAAGTTCGGGTCGAATCCCACAGAGAATACAATGGAGACATTCACTTGTTAACTTTAATGCTAAATTATTCGTCATTGAAATAAAACAACTAAACTTCAAAATCTCTATTTTTTCCTTAATGAAATAATTTATAGCCACACAAATGTTCAAGATTTTTATTATAGTACAAATCTCAAAAGTCTTGTTTTCTTTCTTAAACTTGATCCAACAATGATTCCGTATAAATTGGGACTGAGCGAGATCTTTTAAACAAGTTGAAGTGACATGTTATTTTGGTATATTACTAATTTTGGAATCTAACACTTACCGCGATACCAAAATAATACCATAATTATGTTATAAATATTCTCGATATTATTAATTGCAGAATTAATATTTCAACAAATTCAAGTAAAATACAAGACAATTTTGTCCCGGAATTATTATCCGTTATCCGAAAACATTCTTTCACTTATTACCAAATATTTGTAGTAGTTTATGTAAATTAAAATGAAAAACAACGAAAAAAATTATCAAAAAATTTCCACTATAGCGAGCCGAACACGGATCCCTGATCATTTCTATGAAACCCGTGGGAATTTCCAGTGCTACAGAGGAACCTTTCAGCCTTACTATTGAAACAAAATAAGGCACAATACATTAACATACACTCAAATTTGGTCTAAGGTGAAAACTAAGCTCCTACTTTGGTAGTGCACACATGGACACCGGTGCTAACGTGGCACTGGAATGACATATTAATGTTGGAGGTGTCTAGATGATCATTTTATAAGTTGAACTTTTAAACTGACACAGTTGAGATGAGCTAAGGTACCTAGATGTGCATTATCAAAGTTTGAGTGTTTACTTTTTGTTGCTTTCAGAAAATGATTGCAATAAAACAAGTAGCTCGGAAGTAGTTTATACGCCCAAATTACACCTTTTAGACAGGTATATAGTGGTCGTATTTCAAATATATTACCCACTGAAGTTCGGGTCGAATCCCAAAGAGAATACAATGGAGACATTCACTTGTTAACTTTAATGCTAAATCATTCGTCATTGACATAAAACAAGTAAACTTCAAAATCTCTATTTTTTCCTTAATGAAATAATTTATAGCCACACAAATGTTCAAGATTTTTATTACAGTACAAATTTCAAAAGTCTTGTTTTCTTTCTTAAACGTGATCCAACAAAGATTCCGTATAAATTGGGACTCAGGGAGATCTTTTAAAATAGTTGAAGTGACATGTTATTTTGATATATTACTAATTTTGAATCTAACACTTACCCCGATACCAAAATAATACCATAATTATGTTATAAATATTCTCGATATTATTAATTTCAGAATTAATATTTCAACAAATTCAAGTAAAATACAACACAATTTTGTCCCGGAATTATTATCCGTTATCCCAAAACCTTCTTTCACTTATCACCAAATATTTGTAGTAGTTTATGTAAATTAAAATGAAAAACAACAAAAAAAATTATCAAAAAATTTCCACTATAGGGAGCCGAACACGGATCCCTGATCATTTCTATGAAACCCGGGGGAATTGCCAGTGGTACAGAGGAACCTTTCAGCCTTATTATTGAAACAAAATAATCTGATAAGGAAAGAACTACCTAATATTACAATAACCTCCTTTCTTTGGATTGATAAAAGGCACAATACATGAACACACACTTAAAGTTGGTCTCAGGTGACAACTATGCTCCATCTTTGGTAGTACACATATAGACACCATAGCTTGTCCACATTGTGTCACATGGACAACGGTGCTAACGTGGCACTGACATGGAATATTAATTTTGGAGGTGTCTAGATGATCATTTTGTAAGTTCGACATTCCAACTGACACAGTAGAGATGAGTTAAGGTGCCTAGATGTGCATTGTCAAAGTTGGAGTGTTTACTTTTTGTTGCTTCCAAAAAATGATTGCAATAAAGCAAGTAGCTTGGAAGTAGTTGATACGCCCAAATTACACGTTTTAATCAGTTATATAGCGGTCGTATTTCAAATATATAACCCACTGAAGTTCGGGTCGAATCCCACAGAGAATAAAATGCCGACATTCACTTGTTAAATTTAACGCTAAATTATTCGTCATTGAAATAAAACAACTAAACTTCAAAATCTCTATTTTTTCCTTAATGAAATAATTTATAGCCACACAAATGTTCAAGATTTTTATTATAGTACAAATCTCAAAAGTCTTGTTTTCTTTCTTAAACTTGATCCAACAATGATTCCGTATAAATTGGGACTGAGCGAGATCTTTTAAACAAGTTGAAGTGACATGTAATTTTGGTATATTACTAATTTTGGAATCTAACACTTACCCCGATACCAAAATAATACCATAATTATGTTACAAATATTCTCGATATTATTAATTGCATAATTAATATTTCAACAAATTCAAGTTAAATACAACACAATTTTGTCCCGGAATTATTATTCGGTATCCCAAAACATTCTCTCACTTATTACCAAATATTTGTAGTAGTTTATGTAAATTAAAATGAAACACTCCGAAAAAAATTATCAAAAAATTTTCACTGTAGGTAGTCGAACCCGGATCCCTGATCATTTCTGTGAACCACGTGCGAATTGCCAGTGTTACAAAGGAACCTTTCAGCCTTATTATTGAAAAAAATTATTCTGATAAGGAAAGAACTACCTAATATTATAATAACCTGCTTTCTTTGGATTGAAAAAAGGCACAATACATTAACACACACTCAAACTTGGTCTCAGGTGACAACTAAGCTCCAACTTTGGTAGTACACATATGGACACCACAACTTGTCAACATTGTGTCACACAGACATTGGTGCTAATGTGGCACTGACATGGAATATTAATTTTGGAGATGTCTAGATAATCATTTTGTAAGTTGGACATTTCAACTGACACAGTAGAGATGAGGTAAGGTGCATAGATGTGCAGTGTCAAAGTTGGAGTGTTTACTTTTTGTCGCTTCCAGAAAATGATTGCAATAAAGCAAGTAGCTTCGAAGTAGTTGATACGCCCAAATTACACCTTTTAAATAGGTATATAGCGGTCGTATTTCAAATATATAACCCACTGAAGTTCGGGTCGAATCCCACAGAGAATACAATGGAGACATTGACTTGTTAACTTTAACGCTCAATTATTCGTGATTGAAATAAAACAACTAAACTTCAAAATCTCTATTTTTTCCTTAATGAAATAATTTATAGCCACACAAATGTTCACGATTTTTATTATAGTACAAATCTCGAAAGTCTTGTTTTCTTTCTTAAACTTGATCCAACAAAGATTCCGTATAAATTGGGACTGAGCGAGATCTTTTAAACAAGTTGAAGTGACATGTTATTTTGGTATATTACTAATTTTTGAATCTAATACTTACCCCGATACCAAAATAATACCATAATTATGTTATAAATATTCTTGATATTATTAATTGCAGAATTAATATTTCAACAAATTCAAGTAAAATACAACAAAATTTTGTCCCGGAATAGTTATCCGCTATCCCAAAACATTCTTTCACTTATTACCAAATATTTGTAGTAGTTTATGTAAATTAAAATGGAAAACAACGAAAAAAATTATGAAAAATTTTCCACTATAGGGAGTCGAACCCGGATCCTTAATCATTTCTGTGAAACCCATGGTAATTGCCAGTGCTACAGAGGAACCTTTCAGCCTTATTATTGAAAGAAAATTATCTGATAAGGAAAGAACTACCTAATTTTATAATAACCTCCTTTCTTTGGATTGAAAAAAGGCACAATACGTTAACACACACTCAAATTTGGTCTCAGGTGACAACTAAGCTCCTAATTTGGTAGTGCACATATAGTCGGGGCTAACGTGGCACTGACATGACATATTAATTTTGGAGGTGTCTAGATGATCATTTTATAAGTTGGACTTTTCAACTGACACAGTAGAGATGAGGTAAGGTGCCTAGATGTGCATTGTCAAAGTTTGAGCGTTTACTTTTTGTTGCTTCCAAAAAATGATTGCAATAAAGCAAGTAGCTTGGAAGTAGTTGATACGCCCAAATTACACATTTTAAACAGGTATATAGCAGTCGTATTTCAAATATGTAACCCTCAATTATTCGTCATTGAAATAAATGGAAGTGACATGTTATTTTGATATATTACTAATTTTGGAATCTAACACTTACCCCGATACCAAAATAATACCATAATTATGTTATAAATATTCTCGATATTATTAATTGCAGAATTAATATTTCAACAAATTCAAGTAAAATACAACACGATTTTGTCCCGGAATAGTTATCCGCTATCACAAAACATTCTTTCACTTATTACCAAATATATGTAGTAGTTTATACAAATCAAAATGGAAAAAACAACGAAAATAATTATCAAATAATTTCCACTATAGGGAGTCAAACTCGGATCCTTAATCATTTCTATGAAACCCGTGGTAATTGCCAGTGCTACAGAGGAACCTTTCGGCCTTATAATTGAAACAAAATCATCTAATAAGGAAAGAACTACCTAATATTATAATAACCTCCTTTCTTTGGATTGAAAAAAAAGGCACAATACATTAACACACACTCAAATTTGGTCTCAGGTGACAACTAAGCTCCTACTTTGGTAGTGCACTGTCACGACCCAACCCCGTAGGCCGTAACTAGTGCCCGATCTGGGCACCCGAACCCATCTATCAAATATTATCTCAAATTCTATCAACTCATTCTAGTATATGGCGGAAGCCGACAAGGCTTTATTTCAAATTTAGGTAATTTCCAGAAAAATTTCGGCAGAGTTTCCTTTGTTTTACGGACTATCCAATATACCCTGCACGCAGAAAATACCAACAAAAGCCATACAGGGCTAACCAAGCAATATATAAACATATGCGGACCGGCCGCCTCGGCGTTTAGGATCGCCCAAACAACATATGCGGACCGGCCGCCTCGGCGTATGGGATCGCCCAAACGACATGTACATACATCCATATAGAAAGACCCTAACCCACAAACATGTCCACAGACCTCTAAACAGACCGACAGAATCATATGACAGGACAGGGCCCCGCCGTACCCATGAACGAATATATACAAATGCACTAATAAAAATATATATACCAAAAGTATAAGCTCCGGAAAGAGAGGAGCACTCCGAATAGCAGAAAGGGTGTCCTAAACAGGTGGATCACCAGGTTGTGCGTCCGTACCTGCGGGCATGAAACGCAGCCCCCGGAGAAGGGGGTCAGTACGAAATATGTACCGAGTATGTAAAGCAGAAGGTACAGAAATAAATCTGAACAATAATCGAATCAGATATACAGAAAATAATACATAAAAAAAATATCAAAATGTTTATTTCCAAAGTATAAATTATGCATAGGGCACAGGAAAATGTGGTCGCCCGCCTGTCGATGGCGCCACAACACAGCATAACACCAGAAAGTTTCAAATCTCCGAATCCCCGTCACACATCACAACACAGCATAACGCCAAACACAGCATAACGCCAAACATAAGTGGAGCCCGGCCCTCGAGCGAGGAGCACGGTGAACCATAATCACAGCATAACACCGGAATGTATCACAAAGCGCACGACAACAGAACCGGCCCGGGAACCGGCGAACGATATCATAGTGCACGAGCGGAGTAGTGAGGAATCATATGCATAAAATCATCATCATAAATCCAAAAGATAAGTAAAATAGTCATTTGAAATCGAAACAATAATTACAACATTTTTTTTTCCCAAAGTTACCGAAATTACCTAAAGGGCGTCGCGGGACCCACGGACGAGTATAGGCCCGAACTGAGCCCGCCTATGAAAAACATACTCATTTTATATCATACAAACTCCTACGAAAATTTCAAAGCAATCCGAGCTTTTCTGAGGAAATTATGAGCGTTTGAAGTTTTGGAATCGCTAAAGAATGAACTTTAAAACAAAAATCAGCTTTCATGTAATCTTTACAAGTTATGGATTCCAAGAACATAAGGATCAATGTTTTGCCATGACAGGCAAGGATGCTAAAGAACAAATGCGATTCATAAACATGCTCGGATTGTGAGAATAGAGTTTCCTCGAGGCTTATATCATAGCCTATTTTAACTAAGGCATGCCGAAGAAGGAAGATTACTTTACATACCTCAAACGCTCTCCAATACGATCCAAACTCAAGCTAAATCCAACCTATGATTTGGGTTGCCCACGATCTATAAACAAGCCATAAAATGCCAAACATTAGCTAAAGACTTTTTGGGCATTAAATTCCAATTTCGCTCTTAATTCTACAGAAATTTGGGCAGCATTTCCCCTGTAAATAGGCTACCCCGAGAATTTAACTCGGTCGTATCAATCAACAACAACAACAACAACCAACCTAACAACATTAATAATCAATCCGAAAGGTAATACAACAATAATAGCTCTCTTTTCCATCATTCATCAACTTTCATAAATTCAATTCGACGACCTACCTTCAAGCCAACATCGACGCTTATACGCTCACATACTAACCCGAACCCATACCAAAAACATTTCAAGACATTCTAAGCAATTTATACAATTTTTCCAACAATCCATAAATTTACCCAAGCTACCCGAAACAGCCCCCCTAACTTTTTCTTCATTTCCAAATCATGGTTCGTATCTACAATTTACATTCTAACAATGCTATTTTCATCAATACACAATTTACATTAAATGTACAACAACTTCCAAATCAGTCCGCAATATTTACAACATCAATTTGAGTCAATAAACTTTCATTTCCAACATAGAATTCATGGCGACGACGGCTAAACAATAAGCGATACTAATTCAATTCTTGGCACATAAGGTGACCCATTTTCGGCTAACACTACACATATACATATATGGATGATTCTCAATTGTTCTTCACCTTACAATGATCATAATCAACTAACTAGGCATTAATTCATAATTTCAATCACAACACAACAACACCCATTTACACGGCTCAAGCTCCACATACACAACTCACCTCCAACATTTCATATTTCATGATTTTCCTCCATTATAACATACTACAACATGGATATAACCTTCATAACGCAAAAACAAAATCAAATCTTACCTTTTTTTCTTCAACTTTACAATAGCCTAGGGTTTGCAATTGGATACAATGAATGGTTAGATGACTCAAACAACTCTTCCACGCTACTTAGGGACTTCAATATAGTGGGTTAACACCAAGAAATTAATTTTTGAAGGCAAAGCAATGGGGGTTGGTTTTCTTGCTCCTAGCCGTGAGCTCCCCCTTGGTTCTTCCACTTTTGTTTTGTTTTTTTTGTTTTTTTGCTAAGTATAGAATGGTGAGGAGATGACTTAAGGTCATCTTTTTAAGTCCCCATAATATCTCTTATTGTTTGTGGCCCACACAATGTGGTGGACCAATTAAAATTGAACACCATTTGTGTGGGCCAACCATGGAAATTGTGGATAATTTTTTTATCTTCCAATTTTTATCACTTTTGGTCCCAAATTTTCCTAATTGTTCCATACCAATAAATTCATGCACCACATATATCTCAAAATAAAAT
The DNA here is from genome assembly GCF_019175385.1 of Lycium barbarum. NCBI lineage: Eukaryota > Viridiplantae > Streptophyta > Magnoliopsida > Solanales > Solanaceae > Lycium > Lycium barbarum. The sequence continues at coordinate 50,339,724 of NC_083339.1, read as the reverse complement.
CGAAGGTCAAGAATCCCGACTTTGTATCCCGAAATAATTTTTTTGTCCTTAACTTATCATAATTAAATCCGAATTATTCCACTGTACAAAAATACGGGTTCTAACATCCTCCCCCTCTTTAGAACATTCGTCCTCGAATGTCAGATTAACCTTACCGGTCATACAACAATTTGGGGGAGTTTCCTTACTAACTATCACAACAATACAATCATTGATAAACGATTCATTTATCAAACAACATAGTCAAATAGAGAATTGGATTACCAGTAGGCTCTGAAAATAAATGAGGATACTTCTTCTTCATATGCTCCTCAGCTTCCCAGGTCATTTCCTCTCGGTTATTGTTCCGCCACAGCACTTTAACAGAAGCCATATCTTTGTTCCGCAACCTTTTTACCTGGCGATCCAATATGGCTATAGGCTGCTCCTCATAAGATAGCTCCTCTGTGACCTGAATGTCATCTACAGGAAAGACTCTGGAAGGGTCACCAATACACTTACGAAGCATAGAAACATGAAATACCGGGTGTACCGCTCCCAAGTCAGCTGGCAAATCCAATTCGTAGGCCACCTTGCCTATTTTACGAATAATCAGATAGGGCCCAATATATCTCGGACTGAGCTTTCCTTTCTTGCCAAATCGCATAACACCTTTCATCGGTGACACTTTCAGGAACACCCAATCGCCAATCTGAAACTCTAACGGTTGACGTCGCTTATCGGCATAAGATTTCTGTTGGCTCTGGGCTACCAATAATCTTTCTCGAATAAGTTTCACCTTATCCACGGCCTGCTGGACCACATCTGGGCCAATCAACTCAGTCTCCCCAACATCAAACCAACCGATCGGTGATCTACACTTCCTGCCATACAAAGCCTCATATGGTGCCATCTGAATACTGGAGTGGTAGCTGTTATTATACGCAAACTCAACAAGCGGTAAATGGTCGTCCCAACTACCCCTGAAATCAATAACACATGCACGCAACATATCTTCCAATGTCTGAATAGTGCGCTCGGCCTGTCCGTCGGACTGGGGATGGAAGGCTGTACTCAGGCTCACCTGGGTCCCCAATCCCTCCTAAAACGATCTCTAGAACTTAACTGTAAACTGGGCACCTCTATCGGAAATAACAGACACAGAAACTCCATGAAGTCGTACAATCTCCCTGACATAAAGCCTGGCATAATCCTCAGCTGAATAGGTGGTCCGAACCGGAAGAAAATGGGTTGATTTCGTCAGCCGATCAACAATAACCCAAATAGAATCATACCTCCGTGGAGTGCGAGGTAGACCTGTAATAAAGTCCATATTAATGATCTCCCACTTCCACGTCGGTATCTCCATCTCCTGCAATAGCCCACCGGGCTTCTGGTGCTCAATCTTAACCTGCTGGCAATTTGGACACTGAGCAACGAACTCTGCTATATCTCTTTTCATACCGTCCCACCAATATAGGCATCTAATATCATGGTACATCTTCGTCGACCCTGGGTGAACAGAATATCGGGCGTGATGTGCCTCGCCCATAACCTGTCGCCGCAACCCTGCAACGTCAGGTACACACAATCTGCCTCTGTGAAATAACACTCCATCAGGTGAAATCTCAAACAGAGTCTTCTCCTGTGCCAGAGCTGCGTCTCTGTACTGTGCCAGAATAGGATCCTCATACTGATGCCGCTTAATATCTTCTGTAATAGAGGACTCAGCCATACCTCGAACAGAAACTCCAACATCTTCAGAATCAGCCAAGCGACCTCCAAGACTAGCCAACTGATGAATATCGCGAACCATTTCTTTACTCTCTGATGGCACATCTGCTAGGATGCCCATAGACTTGCGGCTGAGTGCATCCGCCACAACATTAGCTTTCCCAGGATGGTAGAGAATGTCAACATCATAATCTTTCAGCAACTCTAACCACCTCCGCTGCCGCAAGTTCAGCTCCTTTTGCCTAAAGATGTACTGAAGGCTCTTATGATCTGTATAAATGTCAACGTGAACCCCATATAAATAATGTCTCCACATCTTCAAAGCATGAATGACCGCGGCCAGCTCCAAATCGTGAGTAGGATAATTCTTTTCATGTTCTCTGAGCTGCCGGGAAGCATAAGCTATCACGCTGCCGTGCTGCATCAACACACATCCCAAACCAATACCAGAGGCATCACAATAAATCACATACCCATCTGGACCCTCCGGAAGAGTCAGGACTGGAGTCGTAGTCAACTTCTCTTTCAGCAACTGGAAGCTACGCTCGCAAGCATCTGACCACTGAAACTTAGCTCCCTTCTGAGTCAGCCTTGTCAAAGGCGCTGAAATGGAAGCAAACTTCTCTACGAATCTCCGATAATAACCAGCCAATCCCAGAAAGCTACACACCTCTGTCGGCGTCATAGGTATAGGCCAATTCTTTACGGCCTCGATCTTCTGGGTATCCACCCGGACGCCATCAGCCCCAATAATATGTCCCAGAAATGCCATTGAAGATAACCAGAATTCACACTTAGAAAATTTAGCATATAATTCCTGGTGCCGAAGTGTGCCAAGTACCGTCCTCAAATGGTCCGCATGCTCTGCCTCTGACCGAGAATAAACCATAATATCATCGATAAATACGATCACAAACATATCCAAGAACGGTCTGAATACCCGATTCATCAGGTCCATAAATACTGCTGGGGCATTTGTCATCCCAAAAGACATAACTCTGAACTTATAGTGCCCATATCGGGTCCTGAATGCTGTCTTGGGAATATCAGCCTCTCGTACCCGTACCTGATGGTAACCCGATCGCAGGTCTATCTTCGAGAAGTACCTGGCACCCTGCAACTGATCAAAAAAATCATCAATCCTGGGGAGGGGATATTTATTCTTGATGGTTACCTTATTCAACTGCCGAAAATCAATGCACATCCGCAGCGAGCCGTCTTTCTTCCTCACAAATAATACCGGAGCTCCCCAGGGTGACGCACTAGGCCGAATGAAACCCTTCTCCAATAAATCTCTCAGCTGCTCTTTCAATTCTTTCAATTCTGCAGGTGCCATTCTGTACGGAGGAATAGAGATAGGCTGAGTGTCTGACAACAGATCAATAGCAAACTCTATCTCCCGTTTGGGAGGAAGACCCGGAAGCTCATCTACGAATACATCTACAAATTCATTAACCACTGGGACTGACTGAAGAGTCGGTGCCTCTGCCTCTAAATCATGATCACGAACCAGATGATAAATATACCCTTTTCTGATCATTTTCTCAGCCTTGAGGTATGAAATAAACTTACCCCTCGGCGATACTGTATTACCTGCCCACTCTATAACTGGCTCCCCTGGGAATTGGAATCGGACTATCTTCTTTTGACAATCAACATTAGCATAGCAAGAAGCTAGCCAATCCATACCCATAATCACGTCAAACTCGATCATATCTAACTCTACCAAATCCGCCTTAGTGCAGCGGCCACAGATAATCACGGAACAATCTCTATAAATCTGACTGGCTATAACAGAATCCCCTACTGGTGTAGCTACCTCAAAAGGCTCTATCGGTTCGGATTCTATCCCAATTTTATCAGCAACGAGTGGAGATATAAATGATAATGTAGAACCAGGATCAATCAATGCATACACATCACGAGAGAAAACCAGTAATATACCTGTGACGACATTAGGCGAAGCCTCCTGATCCTGTCTGCTGGCTAAGGCATAAATGCGGTTCGAAGGACCGCTAGAACCCGAAGCTCCGCCACGACCCCTGCCGCGGCCTGCTGGTGCTGGAGTACCTCACCCCGCAGGGCGCATCGCCGCCGAGGCTGAAGATGAACCACCGGCTGACCCGGTAGACTGAGCTGAACTGCCTGTACCACCTCTAGCCAGACAGTCTCTCATCTGATGGCCCTGACGGCCGCAAAGAAAGCATGCACCCGTAGCTTGGAAACACTCTCCCGGGTGCTGTCTCCCACAGTAGGAACACAAAGGTCTGGGTGGCCTCATCTGACTGTTGGAACCTCTGTCCAACTGTGAACCTGAAGCCCTGGACCTCGGGCCTGCCCCTGAATATCCGGCACCCTCAGATCTCCTGCCGGTAAACTGTGGGGGTGTACCCCGTCGTGACTAAGAAGGATATCTGCTCTGCTGCTGCTGCTGAGGCTGTCTGCCTCGGAAATCTCCAGAATAGCCTGCGGATCTGGCCCTCTTGGGCGGCCTCCTGTCCCGATCTCTGCTGGAATAATCAGCTCTATGTCGGTCCTCCATACCCAGAGCATAAGCCTGTAGTCGGGCAATATCCATGTCTGTCTGCAATGCCACCGCCATACAGCCATCAATCAAGTAGCGGTCTAACCCCATCACGTATCTGTGCATCCGATCGGCCATATCTGCTACTATGGCAGGTGCGTACCGGGCCAGAGAATCAAACTCCATATTATACTCACGAACACTCCGACCCCTCTGCTGCAGATGTAAAAATCGGTCAACCCGCGCCCGCCGTAACTCTGGGGGCAAAAAGTGGCGGGTAAAAGCAGCCACGAACTCGTCCCAAGTAGCTGGGGAAGCACCCTCACCCCTAGATAGCTCCCAGGACTCATACCAATGAGCAGCGACATCCCGTAGTCTATGCGAAGCCAACACAACAGACTCAGTCTCTGAAGCCCTGACCAAATCTAGTGAGCGCCGCATCCCCCGAATAAAGTCATGGGGGTCCTCGTCGGGCTTAGACCCGTAAAACTCTGGAGGGCCACATAATAGAAACTCTCAAACCCTCAGGCTGTCACGCCTATCGTCATCATCATCATCTCTCCGCCCGCGTCTGCGAGCCTGTCCCACTACCAGAGTGGTCAATAACTGCACAGCCTCTCTCAGTGTCCTGTCCTCCGCCTCTGGCTGAGGAGCTAGAGGCGCGGGAGCTGGAGCCCCTGGAGCTAATGGTGAAGCTGCTCCAGACTCCTCTGACGATAAAGATGTAGCAGAGTCGGCTGGCCGGGACGTAATATCACGCATCATCTGAGCAAGGGTCCGAGTACCCTTCTGAGCCCGGCTGGTCTCTCCTACTACGCCCTTTTTCTTCTGGGCGGCCGTCGCCTTTTTCGGAGGCATCACTGAAAGAAAAACAACAACAGATCAAAACAGAATCATCCTAATAGCACAGTTCTATCGCACGATCTAAGATCAGAAGAAAAGACAACATCCTAAATGTCCTGTAGCCTCCTGTTTATAGATGTGGTGCACAACACACCGATAAACAAGACTTTACTAGACACGATCTGTGGACACTCCGAGGACAAACCGCTCTGATACCACTTCTGTCACGACCCAACCCCGTAGGCCGTAACTAGTGCCCGATCTGGGCACCCGAACCCATCTATCAAATATTATCTCAAATTCTATCAACTCATTCTAGTATATGGCGGAAGCCGACAAGGCTTTATTTCAAATTTAGGTAATTTCCAGAAAAATTTCGGCAGAGTTTCCTTTGTTTTACGGACTATCCAATATACCCTGCACGCAGAAAATACCAACAAAAGCCATACAGGGCTAACCAAGCAATATATAAACATATGCGGACCGGCCGCCTCGGTGTTTAGGATCGCCCAAACAACATATGCGGACCGGCCGCCTCGGCGTATGGGATCGCCCAAACGACATGTACATACATCCATATAGAAAGACCCTAACCCACAAACATGTCCACAGACCTCTAAACAGACCGACAGAATCATATGACAGGACAGGGCCCCGCCGTACCCATGAACGAATATATACAAATGCACTAATAAAAATATATATACCAAAAGTATAAGCTCCGGAAAGAGAGGAGCACTTCGAATAGCAGAAAGGGTGTCCTAAACAGGTGGATCACCAGGCTGTGCGTCCGTACCTGCGGGCATGAAACGTAGCCCCCGGAGAAGGGGGTCAGTACGAAATATGTACCGAGTATGTAAAGCAGAAGGTACAGAAATAAATCTGAACAATAATCGAATCAGATATATAGAAAATAATACATAAAAAAAATATCAAAATGTTTATTTCCAAAGTATAAATTATGCATAGGGCACAGGAAAATGTGGTCGCCCGCCTGTCGATGGCGCCACAACACAGCATAACACCAGAAAGTTTCAAATCTCCGAATCCCCGTCACACATCACAACACAGCATAACGCCAAACACAGCATAACGCCAAACATAAGTGGAGCCCGGCCCTCGAGCGAGGAGCACGGTGAACCATAATCACAGCATAACACCGGAATGTATCACAAAGCGCACGACAACAGAACCGGCCCGGGAACCGGCGAACGATATCATAGGGCACGAGCGGAGTAGTGAGGAATCATATGCATAAAATCATCATCATAAATCCAAAAGATAAGTAAAATAGTCATTTGAAATCGAAACAATAATTACAACATTGTTTTTTTCCCAAAGTTACCGAAATTACCTAAAGGGCGTCGCGGGACCCACGGACGAGTATAGGCCCGAACTGAGCCCGCCTATGAAAAACATACTCATTTTATATCATACAAACTCCTACGAAAATTTCAAAGCAATCCGAGCTTTTCTGAGGAAATTATGAGCGTTTGAAGTTTTGGAATCGCTAAAGAATGAACTTTAAAACAAAAATCAGCTTTCATGTAATCTTTACAAGTTATGGATTCCAAGAACATAAGGATCAATGTTTTGCCATGACAGGCAAGGATGCCAAAGAACAAATGTGATTCATAAACATGCTCGGATTGTGAGAATAGAGTTTCCTCGAGGCTTATATCATAGCCTATTTTAACTAAGGCATGCCGAAGAAGGAAGATTACTTTACATACCTCAAACGCTCTCCAATACGATCCAAACTCAAGCTAAATCCAACCTATGATTCGGGTTGCCCACGATCTATAAACAAGCCATAAAATGCCAAACATTAGCTAAAGACTTTTTGGGCATTAAATTCCAATTTCGCTCTTAATTCTACAGAAATTTGGGCAGCATTTCCCCTGTAAATAGGCAACCCCAAGAATTTAACTCGGCCGTATCAATCAACAACAACAACAACAACCAACCTAACAACATTAATAATCAATCCGAAAGGTAATACAACAATAATAGCTCTCTTTTCCATCATTCATCAACTTTCATAAATTCAATTCGACGACCTACCTTCAAGCCAAAATCGACGCTTATACGCTCACATACTAACCCGAACCCATACCAAAAACATTTCAAGACATTCTAAGCAATTTATACAATTTTTCCAACAATCCATAAATTTTCCCAAGCTACCCGAAACAGCCCCCCTAACTTTTTCTTCATTTCCAAATCATGGTTCGTATCTACAATTTACATTCTAACAATGCTATTTTCATCAATACACAATTTACATTAAATGTACAACAACTTCCAAATCAGTCCGCAATATTTACAACATCAATTTGAGTCAATAAACTTTCATTTCCAACATAGAATTCATGGCGACGACGGCTAAACAATAAGCGATACTAATTCAATTCTTGGCACATAAGGTGACCCATTTTCGGCTAACACTACACATATACATATATGGATGATTCTCAATTGTTCTTCACCTTACAATGATCATAATCAACTAACTAGGCATTAATTCATAATTTCAATCACAACACAACAACACCCATTTACACGGCTCAAGCTCCACATACACAACTCACCTCCAACATTTCATATTTCATGATTTTCCTCCATTATAACATACTACAACATGGATATAACCTTCATAACGCAAAAACAAAATCAAATCTTACCTTTTTTTTCTTCAACTTTACAATAGCCTAGGGTTTGCAATTGGATACAATGAATGGTTAGATGACTCAAACAACTCTTCCACGCTACTTAGGGACTTCAATATAGTGGGTTAACACCAAGAAATTAATTTTTGAAGGCAAAGAAATGGGGGTTGGTTTTCTTGCTCCTAGCCGTGAGCTCCCCCTTGGTTCTTCCACTTTTGTTTTGTTTTTTTTGTTTTTTTGCTAAGTATAGAATGGTGAGGAGATGACTTAAGGTCATCTTTTTAAGTCCCCATAATATCTCTTATTGTTTGTGGCCCACACAATGTGGTGGACCAATTAAAATTGAACACCATTTGTGTGGGCCAACCATGGAAATTGTGGATAATTTTTTTATCTTCCAATTTTTATCACTTTTGGTCCCAAATTTTCCTAATTGTTCCATACCAATAAATTCATGCACCACATATATCTCAAAATAAAATCGAAGGTCAAGAATCCCGACTTTGTATCCCGAAATAATTTTTTTGTCCTTAACTTATCATAATTAAATCCGAATTATTCCACTGTACAAAAATACGGGTTCTAACATGCACATATAGACACTCCAACATGTCCACATTATGCCACATGGACACCGGTGCTAATGTGGCACTGGCATGGAATATTAATTTTGGAGGTGTCTAGATGATCATTTTTGTAAGTTGGACATTTCAACTGACACAGTACAGTTGAGTCAAGGTGCCTAGATGTGCATTGTCAAAGTTGGAGTGTTTACTTTTTGTTGCTTCCAGAAAATGATTGCAATAAAGCAAGTAGCTTGGAAGTAGTTGATACACCAAAATTACACCTTTTAAAGAAGTATATAGCGTTCGTATTTCAAATATATAACCCACTGAAGTTCGGATCGAATCCCACAGAGAATACAATGGAGACATTCACTTGTTAACTTTAATGCTAAATCATTCGCCATTGAAATAAAACAACTAAACTTCAAAATCTCTATTTTTTCCTTAATGAAATAATTTATCGCCACACAAATGTTCAAGATTTTTATTATAGTACAAATCTCAAAAGTATTGTTTTCTTTCTTAAACTTGATCCAACAAAGATTCCGTATAAATTGGGACTGAGGGAGATCTTTTAAACAAGTTGAAGTGACATGTTATTTTGGTATATTACTAATTTTGGAATCTAACACTTTCCCCGATACAAAAATAATACGATAATTATGTTATAAATATTCTCGATATTATTAATTGCAGAATTAATATTTCAACAAATTCAAGTAAAATACAACACAATTTTATCCAAGAATTATTATCCGGTATCCCAAACCATTCTTTCACTTATTACCAAATATTTGTAGTAGTTTATGTAAATTAAAATGAAAAACACCGAAAAAAAATATCAAAAAGTTTTCACTGCAGGGAGTCGAACCCAGATCCCTGATCATTTCTGTGAACCACGTGGGAATTGCTAGTGCGACAGAGGAACCTTCAGCCTTATTATTGAAACAAAATAATCTGATAAGGAAAGAACTACCTAATTTTTTAATAACCTCCTTTCTTTGGATTGAAAAAAGGCACAATACATTAACACACACTAAAACTTGGTCTCAAGTGACAACTGAGCTCCTACTTTGGTAGTACACATATAGACACTCCAACATGTCCACATTGTGCCACATGGACACCAGTGCTAACGTGGCACTGGCATGGAATATTAATTTTTGTGGTGTCTAGATAATCATTTTGTAAGTTGGACATTTCAACTGACACAGTAGAGATGAGTTAAGGTGCCTAGAAGTGCAGTGTCAAAGTTGGAGTGTTTACTTTTTGTCACTTCCAGAAAATGATTGCAATAAAGCAAGTAGCTTGGAAGTAGTTGGTACGCCCAAATTACACCTTTTAAACAGGTATATAGCGATCGTATTTCAAATGTATAACCCACTGAAGTTCGGGTCGAATCCCACAGAGAATACAATGGAGACATTCACTTATTAACTTTAACGCTCAATTATTCGTCCTTGAAATAAAACAACTAAACTTCAAAATCTCTATTTTTTCCTTAATGAAATAATTTATAGCCACACAAATGTTCAAGATTTTTATTGTAGTACAAATCTCAAAAGTCTTGTTTTCTTTCTTAAACTTGATCCAACAAATATTCCGTACAAATTGGGACTGAGCGAGATCTTTTAAACAAGTTGAAGTGACATGTTACTTTGGTATATTACTAATTTTGGAACCTAACACTTACCCCGATACCAAAATAATACCATAATTATGTTATAAATATTCTCGATATTATTAATTGCAGAATTAATATTTCAACAAATTCAAGTAAAATACAACACAATTTTGTCCCAGAATTTTAATCCGTTATCCCAAAACATTCTTTCACTTATTACCAAATATTTGTAGTAGTTTATGTAAATTTCAATGAAAAATAACGAAAAAAATTATCAAAAAATTTCCAATATAGGGAACCGAACACGGATCCCTGATCATTTCTATGAAACCCGTGGGAATTGCCAGTTCTACAGAGGAACCTTTCAGCCTTATTATTGAAACAAAATTATCTGATAAGGAAAGAACTACCTAATATTACAATAACCTCCTTTCTTTGGATTGAAAAAAGGCACAATACATTAACACACACTCAACTTTGGTCTCATGTGACAACTAAGCTCCTACTTTGGTAGTTCACATATAGACACTCCAACATGTCCACATTATGCCATATGGACACCGGTGCTAATGTGGCACTGGCATGGAATATTAATTTTGGAGGTGTCTAGATGATCATTTTTGTAAATTGGACATTTCAACTAACACAGTAGAGATGAGTCAAGGTGCCTAGATGTGCATTGTCAAAGTTGGAGTGTTTACTTTTTGTTGCTTCCTGAAAATGATTGCAATAAAGCAAGTAGCTTGGAAGTAGTTGATACGCCACAATTACACCTTTTAAACAAGTATATAGCGGTCGTATTTCTAATATATAATCCACTGAAGTTCGGGTCGAATCCCACAGAGAATACAATGGAGACATTCACTTGTTAACTTTAATGCTAAATCATTCGCCATTGAAATAAAACAACTAAACTTCAAAATCTCTATTTCTTCCTTAATGAAATAATTTATTGCCACACAAATGTTCAAGAATTTTATTATAGTACAAATCTCAAAAGTCTTGTTTTCTTTCTTAAACTTGATCCAACAAAGATTCCGTATAAATTGGGACTGAGGGAGATCTTTTAAACAAGTTGAAGTGACATGTTATTTTGGTATATTACTAATTTTCGAATCTAACACTTACCCCGATACCAAAATAATACCATAATTATGTTATAAATATTCTCGATATTATTAATTGCAGAATTAATATTTCAACAAATTCAAGTAAAATACAACACAATTTTGTCCCGGAATTGTTATCCGCTATCACAAAACATTTTTTCACTTATTACCAAATATTTGTAGTAGTTTATGCAAATTGAAAACAACGAAAAAATTATCAAAAAATTTCCACTATAGGTAGTCAAACCCGGATCCCTAATCATTTCTATGAAACCCGTGGTAATTGCCAGTGCTACAGAGGAACCTTTGAGCCTTATAATTGAAACAAAATCATCTGATAAGGAAAGAACTACCTAATCTTATAATAACCTCCTTTCTTTGGATTGAAAAAAGGCACAATACATTAACACACACTCAACTTTGGTCTCATGTGACAACTAAGCTCCTACTTTGGTAGTGCACATATAGACACTCCAACATGTCCACATTATGCCATATGGACACCGGTGCTAATGTGGCACTGGCATGGAATATTAATTTTGGAGGTGTCTAGATGATCATTTTTGTAAATTGGACATTTCAACTAACACAGTAGAGATGAGTCAAGGTGCCTAGATGTGCATTGTCAAAGTTGGAGTGTTTACGTTTTGTTGCTTCCTGAAAATGATTGCAATAAAGCAAGTAGCTTGGAAGTAGTTGATACGCCACAATTACACCTTTTAAACAAGTATATAGCGGTCGTATTTCTAATATATAATCCACTGAAGTTCGGGTCGAATCCCACAGAGAATACAATGGAGACATTCACTTGTTAACTTTAATGCTAAATCATTCGCCATTGAAATAAAACAACTAAACTTCAAAATCTCTATTTCTTCCTTAATGAAATAATTTATTGCCACACAAATGTTCAAGAATGTTATTATAGTACAAATCTCAAAAGTCTTGTTTTCTTTCTTAAACTTGATCCAACAAAGATTCCGTATAAATTGGGACTGAGGGAGATCTTTTAAACAAGTTGAAGTGACATGTTATTTTGGTATATTACTAATTTTGGAATCTAACACTTACCCCGATACCAAAATAATACCATAATTATGTTATAAATATTCTCGATATTATTAATTGCAGAATTAATATTTCAATAAATTCAAGTAAAATACAACACAATTTTGTCCCGGAATTATTATCCGTTATCCCAAAACATTCTTTCACTTATTACCAAATATTTGTAGTAGTTTATGTAAATTAAAATGAAAAACAACGAAAAATATTATCAAAAAATTTCCACTATAGGGAGCCGAACCCGGATCCCCGATCATTTCTATGAAACCCGTGGGAATTGCCAGTGCTACAGAGGAACCTTTCAGCCTTATTATTGAAACAAAATAATCTGATAAGGAAAGAACTACCTAATATTATAATAACCTCCTTTCTTTGGATTGAAAAAAGGCACAACACATTTCTAACACCTCGTACCTTTAACGTAAGCTTTAACCATGATCCTAGACTTGAAAAATCAGATAAAGAATGTGGGAATTGGAATTTTCCTGTTCAGTTGTGAGATAGTGGTTTACGCCCATGAACAGTGGACATATTTCAGTTTACGGGCCGTAAACCAAGTCGTAAACTGAAACCAAGAATTTCTGAACATTCTGGAATTTGGCATTTTGATGTCACATGGTTAAAAACGGACTGTATTTCGATTTACGGCCCGTATTTCAAAATTTATTTGGAATTTGGGAACACCTCCTTGAGGAAAGTTGTAGAGCTTTGAAATACCTTTCCAACGGTATATTATGGGGGTCAAACGGACATCTGTGCAAAGAGTTATGGCCATTTTACTGAAGAGACGCAGTGCAGTCCATATTGCAAAATACGACCCGTATTGCAGTTTACGACCCGTAAATTGAAAATACGGCCATCACAGTGCTGGACGTAAACTGCATTTTCCCAGGACAGAATATATTCGTCCATACCAGTTCAAATCATTATTTTTCATTCCTTCAAGCCCTAGAACGACTTCTTACCCTCTTCCATCATCAAGAACGCCAGGGTAAGCCTACCCTAATCATTCCAACTCAATTCTGATACCTATCCTTGTAATCTAAACAAGAAATTATCATTCTAAAATTAGGGTTTTCAAGAAAACCCATCTCAAGGTTCAAGAATTCAAGATTTTGGAAATCTTCTTCAAAGCTCAAGTCTTTAATTCAAGTTGTGGAGCGACTAAGGTATGTAGAGTTACTATCTACGTGTGGGAACATCATTGTTCTTCCCCACGCCTCATAATCCATAAAATTATGATTCTCTACTAAAAACTAGAGTTTCTATACCATGCTCATGATAACCCTAGGTCCATGTCCATGATTATATTATGTATGAATTGTTATAATTCCATCATTGAGTTCTTAATATTTCTTTATGATTATTGAGAATCCGTCCGTAAAGTATGAAAACCCATACCTTGTATTCCATGGGTTCTTGCATGCATGTTTTTTACTAAGAATGATTGTTTCATGAATATCCTACATGTCTACAAGTTTTCATGAAACTATATTATATAATTACTTTCATGCTATGATACAAGATACATACACACTAAATACAAGTTATTTCATGAAACCATATTTACAAGTTATTTCATGAAACCATGTCGACAAGTTATCTCATGAAACCATGTTTACAAGTTATTTCGTGAAATCATGATTACAAGACAAGTACAAGTTAATTCACGAAAATCATGGGCTTCTTAGCCAACTATATTATGTTCATGTTTTTGGGAGTTGCACGAATTACCGAAAAGGCTCAGATAGCCTGAAACTATGTAGCCACCATAGGACAAGGATCGCTCCGCCCAGTTAGGACGATACCTTAATTTTACACTGAATGGATCCATCAGGCACGTTACCACCTTATACCCTGGCAAGGTATAGGGGCTCTGCTGGTCCGGTGAGGTACCAGACTCCACATACCCACGTGGTGATATCACATGTCGGTTTATGAAATGCTCTCCCTTGGTCTCAGGTGACAACTAAGCTCCAACTTTGGTAGTACACATATAGACACCACAACTTGTCCACATTGTGTCACACGGACATCGGTGCTAACGTGGCACTGATATGGAATATTAATTTTGGAGATGTTTAGATAATCATTTTGTAAGTTGGACATTTCAGCTGACACAGTAGAGATGATTTAAGGTGCCTACATGTACAGTGTCAAAGTTGAAGTGTTTAATTTTTGTTGCTTCCAGAAAATGATTGCAATAAAGCAAGTAGCTTGGAAGTAGTTGATACGCCCAAATTACGCCCTTTAAACAGGTATATAGCGGTCGTATTTCAAATATATAACCCACTGTAGTTCGGGTCGAATCCCACAGAGAATACAATGGAGACATTCACTTGTTAACTTTAACGCTCAATTATTCGTCATTGAAATAAAATAATAACTAAACTTCAAAATCTCTATTTTTTTGCTTAATGAAATAATTTATAGCCACACAAATGTTCAAGATTTTTATTATAGTACAAATCTCAAAAGTCTTGTTTTCTTTCTTAAACTTGATCCAACAATGATTCCGTATAAATTAGGATTGAGCGAGATCTTTTAAACAAGTTGAAGTGACATGTTATTTTGGTATATTACTAATTTTGGAATCTAACACTTACCTCGATACCAAAATAATACCATAATTATGTTATAAATATTCTCGATATTATTAATTGCAGAATTAGTATTTCAATAAATTCAAGTAAAATACAACACAATTTTGTCCCGGAATTATTATCCGTTATCCCAAAACATTCTTTCACTTATTACCAAATATTTGTAGTAGTTTATGTAAATTAAAATGAAATACAACGAAAAAAATTAATAAAAAAATTTCCACTATAGGGAGCCGAACACGGATCCCTTATCATTTCTATGAAACCCGTGCGAATTGCCAGTGCTTCAGAGGAACCTTTCAGCCTTATTATTGAAACAAAATAATCTGATAAGGAAAGAACTACCTAATATTATAATAACCTCCTTTCCTTGGATTGAAAAAAGGCACAATACATTAACACACACTCAAACTTGGTCTCAGGTGACAACTAAGCTCCAACTTTGGTAGTACACATATAGACACCACAACTTGTCCACATTGTGTCACATGGACATCGGTGCTAACGTGGCACTGACATGGAATATTAATTTTGGAGGTGTCTAGATGATCATTTAGTAAGTTGGACATTTCAACTGACACAGTAGAGATGAGTTAAGGTGGCTAGATGTGCATTGTCAAAGTTGGAGTGTTTACTTTTTGTTGCTTCCAGAAAATGATTGCAATAAAGCAAGTAGCTTGGAAGTAATTTTGGGTCCATCCCTTATTTTAGGGAAGAAAATACTTCCCTTGTTTTGAGGAAGAAAACATCTTCCTTGTCTTTGGCAAATTGTCAAGTGCTTGCTTGAGTCACTAATGACTTCAAGAGGTTCATCTCATACCTATAAATAGGGAAGCTTTCTCATTTTCTAGACACACCAAAATTGAAGAAGACAACACATCCCAAAGAGAAAAAAATCTAAGAGAAATACTCTTAGTGAAAGGCCTAAGTAAGAGAAGGTTTTTGAGAGAATTTTTAGTAAAAAATTCTTGAGTGTAATTGGGATTGGGGTTGTGAGGTTGAGTGTTGTAAACACTTGTAATATTTCTTCTTTAATAAGATCTGCAGCAGCAACGTGGACGTAGCTCTCACATTGAGGGTGAACCACTATAAATCTGTGTGTGCTATTTATTCTTCGCTTACATCACGGCATAAGTAGGTTCTGTCTAAGGAGGTTGGTATTTAAGTGGTGCAGCTATGACCCTCCAATTTTTCCTGGGAACCTACTTACAAAGGTCGGATTTGGGATTCAAAATCCTAACAACTGGTATCAGAGCAACAGGTTGTGTTGTGATTTAGAAATGATGGGAGGCGAAGATGGTACGACGCACGGCATCGGTAAATTCGATGGTACAGATTTTGCGTTCTGGAGAATGCAAATTGAAGATTATTTATATGGCAGAAAGCTTCATGAACCTTTGAGTCCGAAACCAGAGGAGATGAAGCAAGCAGATTGGGATCTCCTCGACAAACAAGTTCTGGGAGTCATTCGGCTGACGCTGTCGAAGAACGTTGCTCACAACGTGGCAAAGGAGAAGGCCACCGCAGATATGATGAAGTTATTGTCTGACATGTATGAGAAACCTTCGGCAAATAATAAGGTATTTCTCATGAAGAAACCATTTCATCTAAAGATGATGGAAAATGCTCATGTTGCTGCACACGTAAATGAATTCAATACCATTGTAAATGAATTGTCATCGGTAAAAATTGATTTCGATGATGAAGTGCAAGCTCTAATTTTGTTGGCATCTCTACCAAATAGCTGAGAACCAATGAGAGCAGCGGTTAGTAATTCTGTCGGCAGTAACAAACTAAAGTTCAACGATGTTAGGGATCATATCCTTGCTGAGGAGGTGCGCAGGACAGATTCTGGAGAGGCATCGATGAGTTCTGCTTTTAATATTGAAAACAGAAGCAGAAATTATGACAGAAACTACAACCGAAATAGGGGCAGATCGAAGTCAAGGAATGACAAGGGTCAATCCAGACCAGGACGAACACTTGAGTGTTGGAACTATGGAAAACCAGGTCACCTCAAGAAGAACTGCAAGGCGCCAAAGAAGGAGGACAACAAGGGGGCTGGAATCAACGCTGCTATGGAAGACATTGGCGATGCGTTGTTGCTATCGGTTGACAGCCCGATAGACTCTTGGGTGCTTGACTCAGGAACGTCCTTTCATACTACCCCACATCATGATATAATGACAAACTACGTGGCTGGGAATCTCGGCAAAGTTTATTTAGCCGATGGAGAGCCGCTAGATGTTGTTGGCACGGGAGACATTAATTTGAAGATGTCAAATGGATCCTCGTGGAAGATTACAAAAGTTAGACATGTTCCAAAGCTGATGCGAAACCTGATCTTAGTAGGTCAGCTTGATGATGAGTGATATGATCTCAACTTTGGTAATGGGTCTTGGAAGGTGGCGAAAGGTGCTATGGTAGTTGGCCGAGGAAAGAAGATTGGCACTCTCTACATGACGACGAGCTGTCATGATACTATTGCTGTGGTTGACAACACAAAGAAGACAGATTTGTGGCATTGTCGGCTGGGGCATATCAGCCAGAAGGGGATGAAGTTGTTGGTAACAAATGGCTTAATTCCGGAGCTGAAGACGGTGGACCTTCATACGTGTGAGAGCTGCATTCTCGGAAAACAAAAGCGAGTAAGCTTCTCAAATGCAGGCAGGGAGTTGAAGGTCGAGAAGCTGGAATTGGTGCACACAGACGTGTGGGGACCTACCATTGTCCCCTCTCTTGGAGGATCACACTACTACGTGACCTTCATTGATGATTCAACCAGGAAGGTATGGGTTTACTTTATGAAAAATAAATCCGAGGTGTTTAGTGTATTCAAAAGATGGAAAGCCATGGTCGAGAATGAAACAAACCTCAAGTTGAAGTGTTTGAGGTTCGACAACGGCGGAGAATACACCGATGGTGATTTCAAACGGTACTGTGCCGATAATGGGATCAAGATGATGAAGACTATTCCTGGAACGCCGCAACAAAATGGAATAGCTGGGCAGATGCAGTCAATACCACGGCCTTCTTAACTAACCGAGGACCGTCAGTTCCCTTGGATTTCAGAATTCCAGAAGAAGTTTGGAGTGGCAAGAAGGTAAATCTTTCATTTCTGAAAGTGTTCGGCTGCTTATCATATGTTCATAATGATGACACGGCTAGAAGCAAGCTTGATCCAAAATCAAAGAAGTGTTACTTTATTGGCTATGGTGACACCGAGCTTGGTTACCGATTTTGGGATGAACAAAATCGGAAGATCATCCGAAGTAGGAATGTTGTCTTCAACGAAGAGGTGTTGTACAAAGACAAGCTGCAAAAAAATTCAGAATGTCAGGACAAGGAATCGGAAATAGTCGATTTGAGGGACTTCCCGACACCTGAGCCGCAGCCAGGCACAACCGAGGCAGAGGAACAAACAATCCGAGAAGGTGATGATGAAAGTGCTGATTCTGAAACAAATAACAGACGCCAATCACAGAACTGCGTAGATCATCCAGGATCAGGAAGTCGATTCACAGGTACTCTCCATCCCTCAACTACGTTCTACTCACTGATAGAGGGGGGCCGGAATGTTATGAAGAAGCAATGTAAGTCGATGAATCGACTAAGTGGGAGCTGGCAATGAAAGATGAGATGGATTCACTATCGGCAAATCATACATGGGAGTTAGCCGAGTTGCCAAAGGATAAGAGGACATTGCAAAACAAATGGGTTTATCGGATAAAGGAAGAACCCAATGGAAGCAAGCGTTATAAAGCAAGGCTGGTTGCAAATGGATTTCAATAGAAAGAAGGCATCAAACTCTAACAAGAAGAATATGTGAGGAAAGTTATCAACAGGTTCAACATGCATGATGCCAAGCCAGTCAGCACTCCCTTGGCTGGACACTTTCGGTTGTCAAAGGATCAGTCGCCGACAACCGAGGATGAGAAGAAACAGATGGACAAGATACCTTATGCATCTGCAATCGGTAGTCTTATGTATGCAATGAGATGTACAAGGCCAGACATTGCACATGCAGTGGGAGTTATCAACCGATTTATGAGCAATCCAGGAAAGCAACACTGGGAGGTTGTGAAGTGGATATTCAGATATCTGAAAGGCAGCTCGAGTTCAGCTCTGTATTTCCGAAAATAAAAAACAGGATTGCAAGGGTATGTTGATGCTGACAACGGTGGTGATGTTGATAGCAGAAAGAGCACATCCGGGTATGTTTACACCTTCGGAGGTACTGCAATCTCTTGGGTTTCCAAGTTTCAAAAGATAGTAGCTCTCTCGAGTTGTGAGGCTGAGTACGTTGCTGTGACGGAGGCCACAAAGGAAATGATGTGGCTACAATCTTTTCTGCAGGAATTGGATCAGGACCACGGGGGAAGTGTGCTATATTGTGATAGCCAAAGTGGCATTCATTTGGCAAAGAACCCGGTCTACCATGCTCGAACGAAGCACATACAACTCCGGTACCATTTCATTAGATCAGCTTTGGAAGACGGAGCGTTAGTGCTTGAGAAGATCGCAGGGAGTCAGAATCCAGCAGACATGGTGACAAAGGCAGTGACGATAGACAAACTGAAGCTATGTTCAACTTCAGTTGGCCTGCACGAAGTATGAAACTAGGAAAGAGCTGCTGCATCGATCAAAGTGTGAAGACTAATTAAAATTAGCCTTCAAGTGGGAGATTTGTTGGGTCCATCCCCTTATTTTAGGGAAGAAAACACTTCCCTTGTTTTGAGGAAGAAAACATCTTCCTTGTCTTTGGCAAATTGTCAAGTGCTTGCTTGAGTCACTAATGACATCAATAGGTTCATCTCATACCTATAAATAGGGAAGCTTTCTCATTTGCTAGACACACCAAAATTGAAGAAGACAACACATCCCAAAGAGAAAAAAAATCTAAGAGAAATACGCTTAGTGAAAGGCCTAAGTAAGAGAAGGTTTTTGAGAGAATTTTTAGTAAAAACTTCTTGAGTGTAATTGGGATTGGGGTTCTGAGGTTGAGTGTTGTAAACACTTGTAATATTTCTTCTTTAATAAGATCTGCAGCAACAACGTGGACGTAGCTCTCACATTGAGGGTGAACCACTATAAATCTGTGTGTGCTATTTATTCTTCGCTTACATCACGGCGTAAGTAGGTTCTGTCTAAGGAGGTTGGTATTTAAGTGGTCCAGCTGTGACCCTCCAATCTTTCCTGCGAACCTGCTTACAAAGGTCGGATTTGGGATTCAAAATCCAAACAAGTAGATGATACGCCCAAATTACACCTTTTAAATAGGTATATAGCGGTCGTATTTCAAATATATAACCCACTGATGTTCGGGTCGAATCCCACAGAGAATACAATGGAGACATTCACTTGTTAACTTTAACGCTCAATTATTCGTCATTGAAATAAAACAACTAAACTTCAAAATCTCTATTTTTTCCCTAATGAAATAATTTATAGCCACACAAATGTTCAAGATTTTTATTATAGTACAAATCTCGAAAGTCTTGTTTTCTTTCTTAAACCTGATCCAACAAAGATTCCGTATAAATTGGGACTGAGCGAGATCTTTTAAACAAGTTGAAGTGACATGTTATTTTGGTATATTACTAATTTTGGAATCTAACACTTACCCCGATACCAAAATAATACCATAATTATGTTATAAATATTCTCGATATTATTAAATGCAGAATTAATATTTAAACAAATTCAAGTAAAATACAACACAATTTTGTCCCGGAATTATTATTCGTTATCCCAAAACATTCTTTCACTTATTACCAAATATTTTTAGTAGTAACGTAAATTAAAAAGAAAAACACCGAAAAAAATTATCAAAAACTTTCCACTGCAGGGAGTCGAACCTGGATCCCTGATCATTTCTATGAACCACGTGTGAATTGCCAGTGCTACAGAGGAACCTTTCAGCCTTATTATTGAAACAAAATAATCTGATAAGGAAAGAACTACCTAATATTATAATAACCTCCTTTCTTTGGATTGAAAAAAGACACAATACATTAACACACACTCAAATTTGGTCTTAGGTGACAACTAAGCTCCTACTTTGGTAGTGCACATATAGACATTCCAACATGTCCACATTGTGCCACATGGACAACGGTGCTAACGTGGCATGGCATGACATATTAATTTGGAGGTGTCTAGATGATCAACTTATAAGTTGGACTTTTCAACTGACACAGTACAGATGAGTTAAGGTGCCTAGATGTACATTGTCAAAGTTTGTGCGTTTACTTTTTTTTCTTTCCAAAAAATGATTGCAATAAAGCAAGTAGCTTGGAAGTAGTTGATACGCCCAAATTACACCTTTTAAACAGGTATATAACGGTCGCATTTCAAATATATAACCCACTGAAGTTCGGTTCGAATCCCACAGAGAATACAATGGAGACATTCACTTGTTAACTTTAACGCTCAATTATTCGTCATTCAAATAAATGAACTAAATTTCAAAATCTCTATTTTTTCCTTAATGAAATAATTTATAGCCACACAAATGTTCAAGATTTTTGTTATAGTACAAATCTCAATAGTCTTGTTTTCTTTCTTAAACCTGATCCAACAAAGATGCCATACAAATTGGGACTGAGGGAGATCTTTTAAACAAGTTGAAGTGACATGCTATTTTGGTATATTAGTAATTTTGGAATCTAACAGTTACCCCGATACCAAAATAATACCATGATTATGTTATAAATATTCTCAATATTCTTAATTGCAGAATTAATATTTCAACAAATTCAAGTAAAATACAACACAATTTTGTCCCGGAATTGTTATCCGCTATCCCAAAACATTCTTTCACTTATTACCAAATATTTGTTGTAGTTAATGTAAATTAAAATGAAAAACACCGAAAAAAATTATCAAAAAATTTCCACTGCAGGGAGTCGAACCCGGATCCCTGGTCATTTCAATGAACCACGTGGGAACTTCCAGTGCTACAGAGGAAGCTTTTAGCCTTATTATTTAAACAAAATAATCTGATAAGGAAAGAACTACCTAATATTATAATAACCTCCTTTCTTTGGATTGAAAAAAGACACAATACATTAACACACACTCAAATTTGGTCTCAGGTGACAACTAAGCTCCTACTTTGGTAGTCCACATATAGACATTCCAACATGTCCACATTGTGCCACATGGACACCGGTGCTAACGTGGCATGGCATGACATATTAATTTGGAGGTGTCTAGATGATCATTTTATAAGTTGGACTGTTCAACTGACACAGTACACATGAGTTAAGGTGCCTAGATGTACATTGTCAAAGTTTGAGCGTTTACTTTTTTTTGCTTCCAAAAAATGATTGCAATAAAGCAAGTAGCTTGGAAGTAGTTGATACGCCCAAATTACACCTTTTAAACAGGTATATAGCGGTCGCATTACAAATATATAACCCACTGAAGTTCGGGTCGAATCCCACAGAAAATACAATGGAGACATTCACTTGTTAACTTTAACGCTCAATTATTCGTCATTCAAATAAATGAACTAAATTTCAAAATCTCTATTTTTTCCTTAATGAAATAATTTATAGCCACACAAATGTTCAAGATTTTTGTTATAGTACAAATCTCAATAGTCTTGTTTTCTTTCTTAAACCTGATCCAACAAAGATGCCATACAAATTGGGACTGAGGGAGATCTTTTAAACAAGTTGAAGTGACATGTTATTTTGGTATATTAGTAATTTTGGAATCTAACAGTTAGCCCGATACCAAAATAATACCATAATTGTGTTATAAATATTCTCAATATTCTTAATTGCAGAATTAATATTTAAACAAATTCAAGTAAAATACAACACAATTTTGTCCCGGAATTGTTATCCGCTATCCCAAAACATTCTTTCACTTATTACCAAATATTTGTTGTAGTTTATGTAAATTAAAATGAAAAACACCGAAAACAATTATCAAAAAATTTCCACTGCAGGGAGTCGAACCCGGATCCCTGGTCATTTCAATGAACCACGTGGGAACTGTCAGTGCTACAGAGGAAGCTTTTAGCCTTATTATTTAAACAAAATAATCTGATAAGGAAAGAACTACCTAATATTATAATAACCTCCTTTCTTTGGATTGAAAAAAGACACAATACATTAACACACACTCAAATTTGGTCTTAGGTGACAACTAAGCTCCTACTTTGGTAGTGCACATATAGACATTCCAACATGTCCACATTGTGCCACATGGACAACGGTGCTAACGTGGCATGGCATGACATATTAATTTGGAGGTGTCTAGATGATCAACTTATAAGTTGGACTTTTCAACTGACACAGTACAGATGAGTTAAGGTGCCTAGATGTACATTGTCAAAGTTTGTGCGTTTACTTTTTTTTCTTTCCAAAAAATGATTGCAATAAAGCAAGTAGCTTGGAAGTAGTTGATACGCCCAAATTACACCTTTTAAACAGGTATATAACGGTCGCATTTCAAATATATAACCCACTGAAGTTCGGTTCGAATCCCACAGAGAATACAATGGAGACATTCACTTGTTAACTTTAACGCTCAATTATTCGTCATTCAAATAAATGAACTAAATTTCAAAATCTCTATTTTTTCCTTAATGAAATAATTTATAGCCACACAAATGTTCAAGATTTTTGTTATAGTACAAATCTCAATAGTCTTGTTTTCTTTCTTAAACCTGATCCAACAAAGATGCCATACAAATTGGGACTGAGGGAGATCTTTTAAACAAGTTGAAGTGACATGCTATTTTGGTATATTAGTAATTTTGGAATCTAACAGTTACCCCGATACCAAAATAATACCATGATTATGTTATAAATATTCTCAATATTCTTAATTGCAGAATTAATATTTCAACAAATTAAAGTAAAATACAACACAATTTTGTCCCGGAATTGTTATCCGCTATCCCAAAACATTCTTTCACTTATTATCAAATATTTGTAGTAGTTTATGTAAATTAAAATGGAAAACAACGAAAAAAATTATCAAAAAATTTCCACTATAGGGAGTCGAACCCGGATCCCTAATCATTTCTATGAAACCCGTGGTAATTGCCAGTGCTACAGAGGAACCTTTCAGCCTTATTATTGAAACAAAATCATCTGATAAGGAAAGAACTACCTAATATTATAATAACATCCTTTCTTTGGATTGAAAAAATGCACAATACGTTAACACACACTCAAATTTGGTCTCAGGTGACAACTAAGCTCCAACTTTGGTAGTACACATATAGACACCACAACTTGTCGATGTTGTGTCACATGGACATCGGTGCTAACGTGGCACTGACATGGTATATTAATTTTTGAGGTGTCTAGATGATCATTTTATAAATTGAACTTTTCAAATGACGCAGTAGAGATGAGTTAAGGTGCCTAAATGTGCATTGTCAAAGTTTGGGCGTTTACTTTTTGTTGCTTCCAAAAATTGCTTGGAAATAGTTGATACGCCCAAATTACACCTTTTAAACAGTTTTATAGCGGTCGTATTTCAAATATATAACCCACTGTAGTTCGGGTCGAATTCCACAGAGAATACAAAGGAGACATTCACTTGTTAACTCTAACGCTCAATTATTCGTCATTGAAATAAAACAACTAAACTTCAAAATCTCTTTTTTTTTTCCTTAATGAAATAATTTATAACCACACAAATGTTCAAGATTTTTATTATAGTACAAATTTCGAAAGTCTTGTTTTCTTTCTTAAACCTGATCCAACAAAGATTCCGTATAAATTGGGACTGAGCGAGATCTTTTAAACAAGTTGAAGAGACATGTTATTTTGGTATATTACTAATTTTTGAATCTAATACTTACCCCGATACCAAAATAATACCATAATTATGTTATAAATATTCTCGATATTATTAAATGCAGAACTAATATTTAAACAAATTCAAGTAAAATAAAACACAATTTTGTCCCAGAATTATTATCCGTTATCTCAAAACATTCTTTCACTTATTATCAAATATTTGTAGTAGTTTATGTAAATTAAAATGGAAAACAACGAAAAAAATTATCAAAAAATTTCCACTATAGGAAGTCGAACCCGGATCCCTAATGATTTCTATGAAACCCGTGGTAATTGCCAGTGCTACAGAGGAACCTTTCAGCCTTATTATTGAAACAAAATCATCTGATAAGGAAAGAACTACCTAATATTATAATAACATCCTTTCTTTGGATTGAAAAAATGCACAATACGTTAACACACACTCAAATTTGGTCTCAGGTGACAACTAAGCTCCTACTTTGGTAGTACACATATAGACACTCCAACATGTCCACATTGTGCCATATGGACATCAGTACTAACGTGGAACTGGCATGGAATATTAATTTTGGTGGTGTCTATAATCATTTTGTAAGTTGGACATTTGAACTGACACAGTAGAGATGAGTTAAGGTGCCTAGAAGTGCAGTGTCAAAGTTGGAGTGTTTACTTTTTGTCACTTTCAGAAAATGATTGCTATAAAGCAAGTAGCTTGGAAGTAGTTGATATGCCCAAATTACACCTTTTAAACAGGTATATAGCGGTCGTATTTCAAATATATAACCCACTGAAGTTCGGGTCGAATCTCACAGAGAATACAATGGAGACATTCACTTGTTAACTTTAACGATCAATTATTCGTCCTCGAAATAAAACAACTAAACTTCAAAATCTCTATTTTTTCCTTAATGAAATAATTTATAGCCACACAAATGTTCAAGATTTTTATTATAGTACAAATCTCAAAAGTCTTGTTTTCTTTCATAAACCTGATCCAACAAAGATTCCGTATAAATTGAGACTGAGGGAGATCTTTTCAACAAGTAGAAGTGACATGTTATTTTGGTATATTACTAATTGTGAAATCTAACACTTACCCCGATACCAAAATAAAACCATAATTATGTTATAAATATTCACTATATTACTAATTGTAGGATTAATATTTCAACAAATTCAAGTAAAATATAACACAATTTTGTCCCGGAATTATTATCCGTTATCCCAAAACATTCTTTCACGTATTACCAAATATTTGTAGTAGTTTATGTAAATTAAAATGAAAAACACCGAAAATAATTATCAAAAAATTTTGCACTGCAGGGAGTCGAACCCGGATCCCTGATCATTTCTATGAACCACGTGGGAATTGCAAGTGCTAAAGAGGAAGCATTCAGCCTTATTATTGAAACAAAATAATCTGATAAGGAAAGAACTACCTAATATTATAATAACCTCCTTTCTTTGGATTGAAAAAAGGCACAATACATTAACACACACTCAAATTTGGTCTCAGGTGACAACTAAGCTCCTACTTTGGTAGTGCACATATAGACACTCCAACATGTCCACATTGTGCCACATGGACACCGGTGCTAATGTGCCACTGGCGTGGAATATTAATTTTGGAGGTGTCTATATGATCATTTTGTAAGTTGGACATTTCAACTGACACAGTAGCGATGAGTCAAGGTGCCTAGATGAGCATTGTCAAAGTTGGAGTGTTTACTTTTTGTTGCCTTCAGAAAATGATTGCAGTAAAGCAAGTACCTTTGAAGTAGTTGATACTCCCAAATTACCCCTTTTAAATAAGTATATAGCCGGTCGTATTTCAAATATATAACCCACTGAAGTTCGGGTCGAAACCCACAGAGAATACAATGGAGACATTCACTTGTTAACTTTAACGCTCAATTATTAGCCCTTGAAATAAAACAACGTAAACTTCAAAATCACTATTTATTCCTTAATGAAATAATTTATAGCCACACAAAAGTTCAAGAATTTTATTATAGTACAACCCTAAAAAGTCTTGTTTTCTTTCTTAAACTTGATCCAACAAATATTCCGTATAAATTGGGACTGAGCGAGATCTTTTAAACAAGTTGAAGTGACATGTTATTTTGGTATATTCCTAATTTTGAAATCTAGCACTTACCCCGATACCAAAATAATACCATAATTATGTTATAAATATTCTCAATATTCTTAATTGCATAATTAATATTTCAACAAATTGAAGTAAAATACAACACAATTTTTTCCCGGAATTATTATCCGTTATCCCAAAACATTCTTTCACTTATTACCAAATATTTGTTGTAGTTTATGTAAATTAAAATGAAAAACACCGAAAAAAATTATCAAAAAATTTCCACTGCAGGGAGTCGAACCCGGATCCCTGGTCATTTCAATGAACCACGTGGGAACTGCCAGTGCTACAGAGGAAGCTTTTAGCCTTATTATTTAATCAAAATAATCTGATAAGGAAAGAACTACCTAATATTATAATAACCTCCTTTCTTTGGATTGAAAAAAGACACAATACATTAACACACACTCAAATTTGGTCTCACGGTGACTACTAAGCTCCTACTTTGGTAGTGCACATATAGACATTCCAACATGTCCACATTGTGCCACATGGACACCGGTGCTAACGTGGCATGGCATGACATATTAATTTGGAGGTGTCTAGATGATCATTTTATAAGTTGGACTTTTCAACTGACACAGTACACATGAGTTAAGGTGCCTAGAAGTACATTGTCAAAGTTTGAGCGTTTACTTTTTTTTGCTTCCAAAAAATGATTGCAATAAAGCAAGTAGCTTGTAGTAGTTGATACGCCCAAATTACACCTTTTAAACAGGTATATAGCGGTCGCATTTCAAATATATAACCCACTGAAGTTCGGGTCGAATCCCACAGAAAATACAATGGAGACATTCACTTGTTAACTTTAACGCTCAATTATTCGTCATTCAAATAAATGAACTAAATTTCAAAATCTCTATTTTTTCCTTAATGAAATAATTTATAGCCACACAAATGTTCAAGATTTTTGTTATAGTACAAATCTCAATAGTCTTGTTTTCTTTCTTAAACCTGATCCAACAAAGATGCCATACAAATTGGGACTGAGGGAGATCTTTTAAACAAGTTGAAGTGACATGTTATTTTGGTATATTAGTAATTTTGGAATATAACAGTTAGCCCGATACCAAAATAATACCATAATTGTGTTATAAATATTCTCAATATTCTTAATTGCAGAATTAATATTTAAACAAATTCAAGTAAAATACAACACAATTTTGTCCCGGAATTGTTATCCGCTATCCCAAAACATTCTTTCACTTATTACCAAATATTTGTTGTAGTTTATGTAAATTAAAATGAAAAACACCGAAAAAAATTATCAAAAAATTTCCACTGCAGGGAGTCGAACCCGGATCCCTGGTCATTTCAATGAACCACGTGGGAACTGTCAGTGCTACAGAGGAAGCTTTTAGCCTTATTATTTAAACAAAATAATCTGATAAGGAAAGAACTACCTAATATTATAATAACCTCCTTTCTTTGGATTGAAAAAAGACACAATACATTAACACACACTCAAATTTGGTCTCAGGTGACAACTAAGCTCCTACTTTGGTAGTGCACATATAGACATTCCAACATGTCCACATTGTGCCACATGGACACCGGTGCTAACGTGGCATGGCATGACATATTAATTTGGAGGTGTCTAGATGATCAACTTATAAGTTGGACTTTTCAACTGACACAGTACAGATGAGTTAAGGTGCCTAGATGTACATTGTCAAAGTTTGTGCGTTTACTTTTTTTTGCTTCCAAAAAATGATTGCAATAAAGCAAGTAGCTTGGAAGTAGTTGATACGCCCAAATTACACCTTTTAAACAGGTATATAACGGTCGCATTTCAAATATATAACCCACTGAAGTTCGGGTCGAATCCCACAGAGAATACAATGGAGACATTCACTTGTTAACTTTAACGCTCAATTATTCGTCATTCAAATAAATGAACTAAATTTCAAAATCTCTATTTTTTCCTTAATGAAATAATTTATAGCCACACAAATGTTCAAGATTTTTGTTATAGTACAAATCTCAATAGTCTTGTTTTCTTTCTTAAACCTGATCCAACAAAGATGCCATACAAATTGGGACTGAGGGAGATCTTTTAAACAAGTTGAAGTGACATGCTATTTTGGTATATTAGTAATTTTGGAATCTAACAGTTACCCCGATACCAAAATAATACCATGATTATGTTATAAATATTCTCAATATTCTTAATTAGCAGAATTAATATTTCAACAAATTGAAGTAAAATACAACACAATTTTGTCCTGGAATTGTTATCCTGCTATCCCAAAACATTCTTTCACTTATTATCAAATATTTGTAGTAGTTTATGTAAATTAAAATGGAAAACAACGAAAAAAATTATCAAAGAATTTTGCACTGCAGGGAGTCGAACCCGGATCCCTGATCATTTCTATGAACCACGTGGGAATTGCCAGTGCTACAGAGGAAGCTTTCAGCCTTATTATTGAAACAAAATAATCTGATAAGGAAAGAACTACCTAATATTATAATAACCTCCTTTCTTTGGATTGAAGAAAGTTACAATACATTAACACACACTCAAATTTGGTCTCAGGTGACAACTAAGCTCCTACTTTGGTAGTGCACATATAGACACTCCAACATGTCCACATTGTGCCACATGGACACCGGTGCTAATGTGCCACTGGCGTGGAATATTAATTTTGGAGGTGTCTATATGATCATTTTGTAAGTTGGACATTTCAACTGACAAAGTAGCGATGAGTCAAGGTGCCTAGATGAGCATTATCAAAGTTGGAGTGTTTACTTTTTGTTGCCTTCAGAAAATGATTGCAGTAAAGCAAGTAGCTTTGAAGTAGTTGATACTCCCAAATTACCCCTTTTAAATAAGTATATAGCGGTCGTATTTCAAATATATAACCCACTGAAGTTCGGGTCTAAACCCACAGAGAATACAATGGAGACATTCACTTGTTAACTTTAACGCTCAATTATTCGCCCTTGAAATAAAACAACTAAACTTCAAAATCTCTATTTTTTCCTTAATGAAATAATTTATAGCCACACAAAAGTTCAAGATTTTTATTATAGTACAACCCTAAAAAGTCTTGTTTTCTTTCTTAAACTTGATCCAACAAATATTCCGTATAAATTGGGACTGAGCGAGATCTTTTAAACAAGTTGAAGTGACATGTTATTTTGGTTTATTACTAATTTTGAAATCTAGCACTTACCCCGATACCAAAATAATACCATAATTATGTTATAAATATTCTCAATATTCTTAATTGCAGAATTAATATTTCAACAAATTGAAGTAAAATACAACACAATTTTGTCCCGGAATTATTATCCGTTATCCCAAAACATTCTTTCACTTATTACCAAATATTTGTTGTAGTTTATGTAAATTAAAATGAAAAACACCGAAAAAAATTATCAAAAAATTTCCACTGCAGGGAGTCGAACCCGGATCCCTTGTCATTTCAATGAACCATGTGGGAACTGCCAGTGCTACAGAGGAAGCTTTTAGCCTTATTATTTAAACAAAATAATCTGATAAGGAAAGAACTACCTAATATTATAATAACCTCCTTTCTTTGGATTGAAAAAAGACACAATACATTAACACACACTCAAATTTGGTCTCAGGTGACAACTAAGCTCCTACTTTGGTAGTGCACATATAGACATTCCAACATGTCCACATTGTGCCACATGGACACCGGTGCTAACGTGGCATGGCATGACATATTAATTTGGAGGTGTCTAGATAATCATTTTATAAGTTGGACTTGTCAACTGACACAGTACAGATGAGTTAAGGTGCCTAGATGTACATTGTCAAAGTTTGAGCGTTTACTTTTTTTTGCTTCCAAAAAATGGTTGCAATAAAGCAAGTAGCTTTGAAAGTAGTTGATACTCTCAAATTACACCTTTTAAATAAGTATATAGCGGTCGTATTTCAAATATATAACCCACTGAAGTTCGGGTCGAATCCCACAGAGAATACAATGGAGACATTCACTTGTTAACTTTAACGCTCAATTATTCGCCCTTGAAATAAAACAACTAAACTTCAAAATCTCTATTTTTTCCTTAATGAAATAATTTATAGCCACACAAAAGTTCAAGATTTTTATTATAGTACAACCCTAAAAAGTCTTGTTTTCTTTCTTAAACTTGATCCAACAAATATTCCGTATAAATTGGGACTGAGCGAGATCTTTTAAACAAGTTGAAGTGACATGTTATTTTGGTATATTACTAATTTTGAAATCTAGCACTTACCCCGATACCAAAATAATACCATAATTGTGTTATAAATATTCTCGATATTATTAATTGTAGAATTAATATTTCAACAAATTCAAGTAAAATACAACACAATTTTGTCCCGGAATTATTATCCGTTATCCCAAAACATTCTTTCACCTATTACAAAATATTTGTAGTAGTTTATGTAAATTAAAATGAAAAACACCGAAAAAAATTAACAAAAAATTTCCACTGCAGGGAGTCGAACCCGGATCCCTGATCATTTCTATGAACCACGTGGCAATTGTCAGTGCTACAGAGGAAGCTTTCAGCCTTATTATTGAAACAAAATAATCTGATAAGGAAAGAACTACCTAATATTATAATAACCTCCTTTCTTTGGATTGAAAAAAGGCACAATACATTAACACACACTCAAATTTGGTCTCAGGTGACAACTAAGCTCCTACTTTGGCAGTGCACATATAGACACTCCAACATGTCCACATTGTGCCACATGGACACTGGTGCTAATGTGCCACTGGCGTGGACTATTAATTTTGGAGGTGTCTAGATGATCATTTTGTAAGTTGGACATTTCAACTGACACAGTAGTGATGAGTCAAGGTGCCTAGATGAGCATTGTCAAAGTTGGAGTGTTTACTTTTTGTTGCCTTCAGAAAATGATTGCAGTAAATCAAGTAGCTTTGAAGTAGTTGATACTCCCAAATTACACCTTTTAAATAAGTATATAGCGGTCGTATTTCAAATATATAACCCACTGAAGTTCGGGTCGATTCCCATAGAAAATACAATGGAGACATTTACTTGTTAACTTTAAAGCTCAATTATTCGTCCTTGAAATAAAACGACTAAACTTCAAAATCTCTATTTTTTCCTTAATGAAATAATTTATAGCCACACAAATGTTCAAGATTTTTATTATAGTACAAACCTCAGAAGTCTTGCTTTCTTTCTTAAACTTGATCCAACAAATATTCTGTATATATATTGGGACTGAGCGAGATCTTTTAAACAAGTTGAAGTGACATGTTATTTTGGTATATTACTAATTTTGGAATCTAACACTTACCCCGATACCAAAATAATACCATAATTATGTTATAAATATTCTCGATATTATTAATTGCAGAATTAATATTTCAACAAATTCAAGTAAAATACAACAAAATTTTGTCCCGGAATTATTATCCGTTATCCGAAAACATTTTTTCACTTATTACCAAATATTTGTAGTAGTTTATGTAAATTAAAATAAAAAACAACGAAAAAATTTATCAAAAAATTTCCACTGCAGGGACTCGAACCAGGATCCCTGATCATTTCTATGAACCATGTGGGAATTGCCAGTGCTACAGATGAAACTTTCAGCCTTATTGTTGAAACAAAATAATCTGATAAGGAAAGAACTACCTAATATTACAATAACTTCCTTTCTTTGGATTTAAAAAAGGCACATTACATTAGCACACACTCAAAGTTGGTCTCAGGTGAAAACTAAGCTCCTACTTTGGTAGTGCACATATAGACACTCCAACATGTCCACATTGTGCCACATGGACACCGGTGCTAATGTGCCACTGGCGTGGAATATTAATTTTGGAGGTGTCTAGATGATCATTTTTTAAGTTGGACATTTCAACTGACACAATAGAGATGAGTTAAGGTGCCTAGATGTGCATTGTTCAAAGTTGGAGTGTTTACTTTTTGTTGCTTCCAGAAAATGATTGCAATAAGGCAAGTAGCTTGGAAATAGTTGATACGCCCAAATTACACCCTTTAAACAGGTATATAGCGGTCGTATATTCAAATATATAACCCACTATAGTTCGGGTCGAATCCCACAGTGAATACAATGGAATACATTCACTTGTTAACTTTAACGCTCAATTATTTGTCATTAAAATAAAATAACTAAACTTCAAAATCTCTATTTTTTCCTTAATGAAATATTTTATAGCCACACAAATGTTCAAGATTTTTATTATAGTACAAATCTCAAAAGTCCAGTTTTCTTTCTTAAACTTGATCCAACAAAGATTCCGTATAAATTGGGACTGAGCGAGATCTTTTAAACAAGTTGAAGTGACATGTTATTTTGGTATTTTACTAATTTTTGAATCTAACACTTACCCCGATACCAAAATAATACCATAGTTATGTTATAAATATTCTCGATATTATTAATTGCAGAATTAATATTTCAACAAATTCAAGTAAAATACAACACGATTTTGTCCCGGAATTATTATCCGTTATCCCAAAACATTCTTTCACTTATTACCAAATATTTGTAGTAGTTTATGTAAATTAAAATGAAAAACAACGAAAAATATTATTCAAAAATTTCCACTATAGGGAGCCGAACACGAATCCCTGATCATTTCTATGAAACCCGTGGGAATTGCCAGTAGCAACAGAGGAACCTTTCAGCCTTATTATTGAAACAAAATAATCTGATAAGGAAAGAACTACCTAATATTATAACAACCTCCTTTCTTTGGATTGAAAAAAGGCACAATACATTAACACACACTCAATGTTGATCTCAGGTGACTACTAAGCTCCAACTTTGATAGTACACATATAGACACCACAGCTTGTCCACATTGTGTCACACGGACATCGGTGCTAACATGGCACTAACATAGGAATATTAATTTTGGAGTTGTCTATATGATCATTTTATAAGTTGGACTTTTCAACTGACACAGTAGAGATGAGTTAAGGTGCCTAGATGTGCATTGTCAAAGTTTGAGCGTTTACTTTTTGTTGCTTCCAAAAAATGATTGCAATAAGGCAAGTAGCTTGGAAATAGTTGATACGCCCAAATTACACTTTTTAAACAGGTATATAGCAGTCGTATTTCAAATATATAGCCCACTATAGTTCGGGTCGAATCGCACTAGAGAATACATTGGCGACATTCACTTGTTAACTTTAACGCTCAATTATTCGTCCTTGAAATAAAACAACTAAACTTAAAAATCTCTATTTTTTCCTTAATAAAATAATTTATAGCCACACAAATATTCAAGATTTTTATTATAGTACAAATGTCAAAAGTCTTGTTTCTTTCTTAAACGTGATCCAACAAAGATTCTGTATAAATTGGGACTGAGGGAGATCTTTTTTCAACAAGTAGAAGTGACATGTTATTTTGGTATATTACTAATTGTGGAATCTAACACTTACCCCGATAACAAAATAAAACCATAATTATGTTATAAATATTCCAGATATTACTAATTGCAGAATTAATATTTCAACAAATTCAAGTAAAATACAACACAATTTTGTCCCAGAATTATTATCCGTTATCCCAAAACATTCTTTCACTTATTACCAAATATTTGTAGTAGTTTATGTAAATTAAAATGAAAAACAACGAAACAAATTATCAAAAAATTTCAACTATAGGGAGCCGAACACTGATCCCTGATCATTTCTATGAAACCCGTGGGAATTGCCAGTGCAACAGAGGAACCTTTCAGCCTTATTATTGAAACAAAATAATCTGATAAGGAAAGAACTACCTAATATTATAATAACCTCCTTTCTTTGGATTGAAAAAAGGCACAATACATTAACACACACTCAAACTTGGTCTCAGGTGACACCGAACCTCCAACTTTGGTAGTGCACATATAGACACCACAACTTGTCCACATTGTGTCACACGGACATCGGTGCTAACGTGGGACTGACATGGAATATTAATTTTGGAGGTGTCTAGATGATCATTTTGTAAGTTAGATTTTTCAACTGACACAGTAGAAATGAGTTAAGGTGCCTAGATGTGCATTGTCAAAGTTTGAGCGTTTACTTTTTGTTGCTTCCAAAAAATGATTGCAATAAGGCAAGTAGCTTGGAAATAGTTGATTCGCCCAAATTACACCTTTTAAACAGGTATATAGCGGTTGTATTTCAAATATATAACCCACTGTAGTTTGGGTCGAATCCCACAGAGAATACAATGGACAGACATTCACTTGTTAGCTTTAACGCTCAATTATTCGTCATTGAAATAAAATAACTAAACTTCAAAATCTCTATTTTTTCCTTAATGATATAATTTATAGCCACACAAATGTTCAAGATTTTTATTATAGTACAAATCTCAAAAGTCTTGTTTTCTTTCTTAAACTTGATCCAACAGAGATTCCGTATAAATTGGGACTAAGCGAGATCTTTTAATCAAGTTGAAGTTACATGTTCTTTTGGTATATTACTAATTTTGGAATCTAACACTTACCCCGATACCAAAATAATACCATAGTTATTTTATAAATATTCTCGATATTATTAATTGCAGAATTAATATTTCAACAAATTCAAGTAAAATACAACACAATTTTGTCCCGGAATTATTATCCGTTATCCCAAAACATTCTTTCACTTATTACCAAATATTTGTAGTAGTTTATGTAAATTAAAATGAAAAACACCGCAAAAAATTATCAAAAAATTTCCAATGCAAGGAGTCGAATCCGGATCCGTGATCATTTCTATGAACCACGTGGGAATTGCCAGTGCTACAGAAGAAGCTTTCAGCCTTATTATTGAAACAAAATAATCTGATAAGGAAAGAACTACCTAATATTATAATAACCTCCTTTCTTTGGATTGTAAAAAGGCACAATACAATAACACACACAAAAATTTGGTCTCAGGTGACAACTAAGCTCCAACTTTGGTAGTACACATATAGACACCACAAGTTGTCCACGTTGTGTGACATGGACATCGGTGCTAACGTGGCACTGACATGGAATATTAATTTTGGAGGTGTCTAGATGATCATTTTACAAGTTGGACTTTTCAACTGACACAGTAGAGATGAGTTAAGGTGCGTAGTTGTGCATTGTCAAAGTTTGAGCGTTTACTTTTTGTTGCTTCCAAACAATGAGTGCAATAAGGCAAGTAGCTTGGAAATACTTGATTCGCCCAAATTACACCTTTTAAACAGGTATATAGCGGTTGTATTTCAAATATATAACCCACTGTAGTTTGGGTCGAATCCCACAGAGAATACAGTGGAGACATTCACTTGTTAGCTTTAACGCTCAATTATTCGTCATTGAAATAATATAACTAAACTTAAAAATCTCTATTTTTTCCTTAATAAAATAATTTAGAGCCACACAAATATTCAAGATTTTTATTATAGTACAAATCTCAAAAGTCTTGTTTTCTTTCTTAAACGTGATCCAACAATGATTCCTTATAAATTGGGACTGAGGGAGATCTTTTCAACAAGTAGAAGTGACATGTTATTTTGGTTTATTACTAATTTTGAAATCTAGCACTTACCCCGATACCAAAATAATACCATAATTATGTTATAAATATTCACGATATTAATAATTGCAGAATTAATATTTCAACAAATTGAAGTAAAATACAACGCAATTTTGACCCGGAATTATTATCTGTTAGCCCAAAACATTCTTTCACTTATTACCAAATATTTGGAGTAGTTTATGTAAATTAAAATGAAAAATAACGAAAAAAATTATCAAAAGATTTCCTCTATAGGGAGCCGAACACGGATCCCTGATCATTTCTATGAACCATGTGGGAATTGCCAGTGCAACAGAGGAAGCATTCAGCCTTGTTGTTGAAACAAAATAATCTGATAAGGAAAGAACTACCTAATATTACAATAACCTCCTTTCTTTGGATTGAAAAAAGGCACAATACATTAGCACACA
This sequence comes from Lycium barbarum, assembly GCF_019175385.1. Lineage (NCBI taxonomy): Eukaryota > Viridiplantae > Streptophyta > Magnoliopsida > Solanales > Solanaceae > Lycium > Lycium barbarum. The sequence continues at coordinate 50,303,127 of NC_083339.1, read as the reverse complement.
CTCAAAGTTGGTCTCAGGTGACAACTAAGCTCCTACTTTGGTAGTGCACTTATAGACACTAAAACATGTCCACATTGTGCCACATGGACACCGGTGCTAATGTGGCACTGGCGTGGAATATTAATTTTGGAGGTGTCTAGATGATCATTTTGTAAGTTGGACATTTCAACTGACACAGTAGCGATGAGTCAAGGTGCCTAGATGTGCATTGTCAAAGTTGGAGTGTTTACTTTTTGTTGCTTCCCGAAAATGATTGCAATAAAGCTAGTAGCTTTGAATCAGTTGATACGCCAAAATTACACCTTTTAAATAAGTATATAGCGGTCGTATTTCAAATATATAACCCACTGAAGTTCTGGTCGAATCACATAGAGAATACAATGGAGACATTCACTTGTTAACTTTAACGCTCAATTATTCGTCCTTGAAATAAAACAACTAAACTTCAAAATCTCTATTTTTTTCCTTAATGAAATAATTTATAGCCACACAAATGTTCAAGATTTTTATTATAGTACAAACCTCAAAAGTCTTGTTTTCTTTCTTAAACTTGATCCAACAAATATTCCGTATAAATTGGGACTGAGCGAGATCTTTTAAACAAGTTGAAGTGACATGTTATTTTGGTATATTACTAATTTTGGAATCTAGCACTTACCCCGATACCAAAATAATACCATAATTGTGTTATAAATATTCTCGATATTATTAATTGCAGAATTAATATTTCAACAAATTCAAGTAAAATACAACACAATTTTGTCTCGGAATTATTATCCGTTATCCCAAAACATTATTTCACTTATTACCAAATATTTGTGGTAGTTTATGTAAATTAAAATGAAAAACAACGAAAAATATTATCAAAAAATTTCAACTATAGGGAGCCGAACACTGATCCCTGATCATTTCTATGAAACCCGTGGGAATTGCCAGTGCAACAAAGGAACCTTTCAGCCTTATTATTGAAACAAAATAATCTGATAAGGAAAGAACTACCTAATATTATAATAACCTCCATTCTTTGGATTGAAAAAAGGCACAATACATTAACACACACTCAAACTTGGTCTCAGGTGACACCTAACCTCCAACTTTGGTAGTGCACATATAGACACCACAACTTGTCCACATTGTGTCACACGGACATCGGTGCTAACGTGGGACTTACATGGAATATTAATTTTGGGGGTGTCTAGATGATCATTTTGTAAGTTGGACTTTTCAACTGACACAGTAGAAATGAGTTAAGGTGCCTAGATGTGCATTCTCAAAGTTTGAGCGTTTACTTTTTGTTGCTTCCAAAAAATGATTGCAATAAGGCAAGTAGCTTGGAAATAGTTGATTCGCCCAAATTACACCTTTTAAACAGGTATATAGCGGTTGTATTTCAAATATATAACCCACTGTAGTTTGGGTCGAATCCCACAGAGAATACAGTGGAGACATTCACTTGTTAGCTTTAACGCTCAATTATTCGTCATTGAAATAAAATAACTAAACTTCAAAATCTCTATTTTTTCCTTAATGATATAATTTATAGCCACACAAATGTTCAAGATTTTTATTATAGTACAAATCTCAGAAGTCTTGTTTTCTTTCTTAAACTTGATCCAACAGAGATTCCGTATAAATTGGGACTAAGCGAGATCTTTTAATCAAGTTGAAGTTACATGTTCTTTTGGTATATTACTAATTTTGGAATCTAACACTTACCCCGATACCAAAATAATACCATAGTTATGTTATAAATATTCTCGATATTATTAATTGCAGAATTAATATTTCAACCAATTCAAGTAAAATACAACACAATTTTGTCCCGGAATTATTATCCGTTATCCCAAAACATTCTTTCACTTATTACCAAATATTTGTAGTAGTTTATGTAAATTAAAATGAAAAACACCGCAAAAAATTATCAAAAAATTTCCAATGCAGGGAGTCGAATCCGGATCCCTGATCATTTCTATGAACCACGTGGGAATAGCCAGTGCTACAGAGGAAGCTTTCAGCCTTATTATTGAAACAAAATAATCTGATAAGGAAAGAACTACCTAACATTATAATAACCTCCTTTCTTTGGATTGTAAAAAGGCACAATACAATAACACACACAAAAATTTGGTCTCAGGTGACAACTAAGCTCCAACTTTGGTAGTACACATATAGACACCACAACTTGTCCACGTTGTGTGACATGGACATTGGTGCTAACGTGGCACTGACATGGAATATTAATTTTGGAGGTGTCTAGATGATCATTTTACAAGTTGGACTTTTCAACTGACACAGTAGAGATGAGTTAAGGTGCGTAGTTGTGCATTGTCAAAGTTTGAGCGTTTACTTTTTGTTGCTTCCAAACAATGAGTGCAATAAGGCAAGTAGCTTGGAAATACTTGATTCGCCCAAATTACACCTTTTAAACAGGTATATAGCGGTTGTATTTCAAATATATAACCCACTGTAGTTTGGGTCGAATCCCACAGAGAATACAGTGGAGACATTCACTTGTTAGCTTTAACGCTCAATTATTCGTCATTGAAATAATATAACTAAACTTAAAAATCTCTATTTTTTCCTTAATAAAATAATTTAGAGCCACACAAATATTCAAGATTTTTATTATAGTACAAATCTCAAAAGTCTTGTTTTCTTTCTTAAACGTGATCCAACAATGATTCCGTATAAATTGGGACTGAGGGAGATCTTTTCAACAAGTAGAAGTGACATGTTATTTTGGTATATTACTAATTGTGGAATCTAACACTTACCCCGATACCAAAATAAAACCATAATTATGTTATAAATATTCACGATATTAATAATTGCAGAATTAATATTTCAACAAATTCAAGTAAAATACAACGCAATTTTGACCCGGAATTATTATCTGTTAGCCCAAAACATTCTTTCACTTATTACCAAATATTTGGAGTAGTTTATGTAAATTAAAATGAAAAATAACGAAAAAAATTATCAAAAGATTTCCTCTATAGGGAGCCGAACACGGATCCCTGATCATTTCTATGAACCATGTGGGAATTGCCAGTGCAACAGAGGAAGCATTCAGCCTTGTTGTTGAAACAAAATAATCTGATAAGGAAAGAACTACCTAATATTACAATAACCTCCTTTCTTTGGATTGAAAAAAGGCACAATACATTAGCACACACTCAAAGTTGGTCTCAGGTGACAACTAAGCTCCTACTTTGGTAGTGCACTTATAGACACTAAAACATGTCCACATTGTGCCACATGGACACCGGTGCTAATGTGGCACTGGCGTGGAATATTAATTTTGGAGGTGTCTAGATGATCATTTTGTAAGTTGGACATTTCAACTGACACAGTAGCGATGAGTCAAGGTGCCTAGATGTGCATTGTCAAAGTTGGAGTGTTTACTTTTTGTTGCTTCCCGAAAATGATTGCAATAAAGCTAGTAGCTTTGAATCAGTTGATACGCCAAAATTACACCTTTTAAATAAGTATATAGCGGTCGTATTTCAAATATATAACCCACTGAAGTTCTGGTCGAATCACATAGAGAATACAATGGAGACATTCACTTGTTAACTTTAACGCTCAATTATTCGTCCTTGAAATAAAACAACTAAACTTCAAAATCTCTATTTTTTTCCTTAATGAAATAATTTATAGCCACACAAATGTTCAAGATTTTTATTATAGTACAAACCTCAAAAGTCTTGTTTTCTTTCTTAAACTTGATCCAACAAATATTCCGTATAAATTGGGACTGAGCGAGATCTTTTAAACAAGTTGAAGTGACATGTTATTTTGGTATATTACTAATTTTGGAATCTAGCACTTACCCCGATACCAAAATAATACCATAATTGTGTTATAAATATTCTCGATATTATTAATTGCAGAATTAATATTTCAACAAATTCAAGTAAAATACAACACAATTTTGTCTCGGAATTATTATCCGTTATCCCAAAACATTATTTCACTTATTACCAAATATTTGTGGTAGTTTATGTAAATTAAAATGAAAAACAACGAAAAATATTATCAAAAAATTTCAACTATAGGGAGCCGAACACTGATCCCTGATCATTTCTATGAAACCCGTGGGAATTGCCAGTGCAACAAAGGAACCTAAGGCCTTATTATTGAAACAAAATAATCTGATAAGGAAAGAACTACCTAATATTATAATAACCTCCATTCTTTGGATTGAAAAAAGGCACAATACATTAACACACACTCAAACTTGGTCTCAGGTGACACCTAACCTCCAACTTTGGTAGTGCACATATAGACACCACAACTTGTCCACATTGTGTCACACGGACATCGGTGCTAACGTGGGACTTACATGGAATATTAATTTTGGGGGTGTCTAGATGATCATTTTGTAAGTTGGACTTTTCAACTGACACAGTAGAAATGAGTTAAGGTGCCTAGATGTGCATTCTCAAAGTTTGAGCGTTTACTTTTTGTTGCTTCCAAAAAATGATTGCAATAAGGCAAGTAGCTTGGAAATAGTTGATTCGCCCAAATTACACCTTTTAAACAGGTATATAGCGGTTGTATTTCAAATATATAACCCACTGTAGTTTGGGTCGAATCCCACAGAGAATACAGTGGAGACATTCACTTGTTAGCTTTAACGCTCAATTATTCGTCATTGAAATAAAATAACTAAACTTCAAAATCTCTATTTTTTCCTTAATGATATAATTTATAGCCACACAAATGTTCAAGATTTTTATTATAGTACAAATCTCAGAAGTCTTGTTTTCTTTCTTAAACTTGATCCAACAGAGATTCCGTATAAATTGGGACTAAGCGAGATCTTTTAATCAAGTTGAAGTAACATGTTCTTTTGGTATATTACTAATTTTGGAATCTAACACTTACCCCGATACCAAAATAATACCATAGTTATGATATAAATATTCTCGATATTATTAATTGCAGAATTAATATTTCAACCAATTCAAGTAAAATACAACACAATTTTGTCCCGGAATTATTATCCGTTATCCCAAAACATTCTTTCACTTATTACCAAATATTTGTAGTAGTTTATGTAAATTAAAATGAAAAACACCGCAAAAAATTATCAAAAAATTTCCAATGCAGGGAGTCGAATCCGGATCCCTGATCATTTCTATGAACCACGTGGGAATTGCCAGTGCTACAGAGGAAGCTTTCAGCCTTATTATTGAAACAAAATAATCTGATAAGGAAAGAACTACCTAACATTATAATAACCTCCTTTCTTTGGATTGTAAAAAGGCACAATACAATAATACACACTAAAATTTGGTCTCAGGTGACAACTAAGCTCCAACTTTGGTAGTACACATATAGACACCACAACTTGTCCACGTTGTGTGACATGGACATCGGTGCTAACGTGGCACTGACATGGAATATTAATTTTTGAGGTGTCTAGATGATCATTTTACAAGTTGGACTTTTCAACTGACACAGTAGAGATGAGTTAAGGTGCGTAGTTGTGCATTGTCAAAGTTTGAGCGTTTACTTTTTGTTGCTTCCAAAAAATGAGTGCAATAAGGCAAGTAGCTTGGAAATACTTGATACGCCCAAATTACACTTTTTAAACAGGTATATAGCAGTCGTATTTCAAATATATAGCCCACTGTAGTTCAGGTCGAATCGCACAGAGAATACAATGGCAACATTCACTTGTTAACTTTAACGCTCAATTATTCGTCATTGAAATAATATAACTAAACTTCAAAATCTCTATTTTTTCCTTAATAAAATAATTTAGAGCCACACAAATATTCAAGATTTTTATTATAGTACAAATCTCAAAAGTCTTGTTTTCTTTTTAAACGTGATTCAACAAAGATTCCGTATAAATTGGGACTGAGGGAGATCTTTTCAACAAGTAGAAGTGACATGTTATTTTGGTATATTACTAATTGTGGAATCTAACACTTACCCCGATACCAAAATAAAACCATAATTATGTTATAAATATTCACGATATTAATAATTGCAAAATTAATATTTCAACAAATTCAAGTAAAATACAACGCAATTTTGACCCGGAATTATTATCTGTTAGCCCAAAACATTCTTTCACTTATTACCAAATATTTGGAGTAGTTTATGTAAATTAAAATGAAAAATAACGAAAAAAATTATCAAAACATTTCCTCTATAGGGAGTCCGAATCACGGATCCCTGATCATTTCTATGAACCACTGTGGGAATTGCCAGTGCTAACAGAGGAAGCATTCAGCCTTATTATTGAAACAAAATAATCTAATAAGGAAAGAACTACCTAATATTACAATAACCTCCTTTCTTTGGATTGTAAAAAAGGCACAATACATTAGCACACACTCAAAGTTGGTCTCAGGTGACAACTAAGCTCCTACTTTGGTAGTGCACATATAGACACTAAAACATTGTCCACATTGTGCCACATGGACATCGGTGCTAATGTGGCACTGGCGTGGAATATTAATTTTGGAGGTGTCTAGATGATCATTTTGTAAGTTGGACATTTCAACTGACACAGTAGCGATGAGTCAAGGTGTCTAGATGTGCATTGTCAAAGTTGGAGTGTTTACTTTTTGTTGCTTCCAGAAAATGATTGCAATAAAGCAAGTAGCTTTGAATCAGTTGATACGCCAAAATTACACCTTTTAAATAAGTATATAGCGGTCGTATTTCAAATATACAACCCACTGAAGTTCTGGTCGAATCACATAGAGAATACAATGGAGACATTCACTTGTTAACTTTAACGCTCAATTATTCGTCCTTGAAATAAAACAACTAAACTTCAAAATCTCTATTTTTTTCCTTAATGAAATAATTTATAGCCACACAAATGTTCAAGATTTTTATTATAGTACAAACCTCAAAAGTCTTGTTTTCTTTCTTAAACTTGATCCAACAAATATTCCGTATAAATTGGGACTGAGCGAGATCTTTTAAACAAGTTGAAGTGACATGTTATTTTGGTATATTACTAATTTTGGAATCTAGCACTTACCCCGATACCAAAATAATACCATAATTGTGTTATAAATATTCTCGATATTATTAATTGCAGAATTAATATTTCAACAAATTCAAGTAATATACAACACAATTTTGACCCGGAATTATTATCCGTTAGCCCAAAACATTCTTTCACTTATTACCAAATATTTGGAGTAGTTTATGTAAATTAAAATGAAAAATAACGAAAAATATTATCAAAAAATTTCATCTATAGGGAGCCGAACACGGATCCCTGATCATTTCGATGAACCATGTGGGAATTGCCAGTGCTACAGAGGAAGCATTCAGCCTTGTTGTTGAAACAAAATAATCTGATAAGGAAAGAACTACCTAATTTTACAATAACCTCCTTTCTTTGGATTGAAAAAAGGCACAATACATTAGCACACACTCAAAGGTGGTCTCAGGTGACAACTAAGCTCCTACTTTGGTAGTGCACTTATAGACACTAAAACATGTCCACATTGTGCCACATGGACACCGGTGCTAATGTGGCACTGGCGTGGAATATTAATTTTGGAGGTGTCTAGATGATCATTTTGTAAGTTGGACATTTGAACTGACACAGTAGCGATGAGTCAAGGTGCCTAGATGTGCATTTTCAAAGTTGGAGTGTTTACTTTTTGTTGCTTCCAGAAAATGATTGCAACAAAGCAAGTAGCTTTGAATCAGTTGATACGCCAAAATTACACCTTTTAAATAAGTATATAGCGGTCGTATTTCAAATATATAACCCACTGAAGTTCTGGTCGAATCACATAGAGAATACAATGGAGACATTCACTTGTTAACTTTAACGCTCAATTATTCGTCCTTAAAATAAAACAACTAAACTTCAAAATCTCTATTTTTTTCCTTAATGAAATAATTTATATCCACACAAACGTTCAAGATTTTTATTATAGTACAAACCTCAAAAGTCTTGTTTTCTTTCTTAAACTTGATCCAACAAATATTCCGTATAAATTGGGACTGAGCGAGATCTTTTAAACAAGTTGAAGTGACATGTTATTTTGGTATATTACTAATTGTGGAATCTAACACTTACCCCGATACCAAAATAATACCATAATTGTGTTATAAATATTCTCGATATTATTAATTGCAGAATTAATATTTCAACAAATTCAAGTAAAATACAACACAATTTTGTCTCGGAATTATTATCCGTTATCCCAAAAAATTATTTCACTTATTACCAAATATTTGTGGTAGTTTATGTAAATTAAAATGAAAAACAACGAAAAAAATTATCAAAAAATTTCCTCTATAGGGAGCCGAACACGGATCCCTGATCATTTCTATGAACCATGTGGGAATTGCCAGTGCAACAGCGGAAGCATTAAGCCTTGTTGTTGAAACAAAATAATCTGATAAGGAAAGAACTACCTAATATTACAATAACCTCCTTTCTTTGGATTGAAAAAAGGCACAATACATTAGCACACACTCAAAGTTGGTCTCAGGTGACAACTAAGCTCCTACTTTGGTAGTGCACTTATAGACACTAAAACATGTCCAAATTGTGCCACATGGACACCGATGCTAATGTGGCACTGGCGTGGAATATTAATTTTGGAGGTGTCTAGATGATCATTTTGTAAGTTGGACATTTGAACTGACACAGTAGCGATGAGTCAAGGTGCCTAGATGTGCATTTTCAAAGTTGGAGTGTTTACTTTTTGTTGCTTCCAGAAAATGATTGCAACAAAGCAAGTAGCTTTGAATCAGTTGATACGCCAAAATTACACCTTTTAAATAAGTATATAGCGGTCGTATTTCAAATATATAACCCACTGAAGTTCTGGTCGAATCACATAGAGAATACAATGGAGACATTCACTTGTTAACTTTAACGCTCAATTATTCGTCCTTGAAATAAAACAACTAAACTTCAAAATCTCTATTTTTTTCCTTAATGAAATAATTTATAGCCACACAAATGTTCAAGATTTTTATTATAGTACAAACCTCAAAAGTCTTGTTTTCTTTCTTAAACTTGATCCAACAAATATTCCGTATAAATTGGCACTGAGCGAGATCTTTTAAACAAGTTGAAGTGACATGTTATTTTGGTATATTACTAATTTTGGAATCTAACACTCACCCCGATACCAAAATAATACCATAATTGTGTTATAAATATTCTCGATATTATTAATTCCAGAATTAATATTTCAACAAATTCAAGTAAAATACAACACAATTTTGTCTCGGAATTATTATCCGTTATCCCAAAAAATTATTTCACTTATTACCAAATATATGTGGTAGTTTATGTAAATTAAAATGAAAAACAACGAAAAAAATTATCAAAATATTTCAACTATCGGGAGCCGAACACTGATCCTTGATCATTTCTATGAAACCCGTGGGAATTGCCAGTGCAACAGAGGAACCTTTCAGCCTTATTATTCAAACAAAATAATCTGATAAGGAAAGAACTACCTAATATTACAATAACCTCCTTTCTTTGGATTGAAAAAAGGCACAATACATTAGCACACACTCAAAGGTGGTCTCAGGTGACAACTAAGCTCCTACTTTGGTAGTACACATATAGACACCACAACTTGTCCACGTTGTGCGACATGGACATCGGTGCTAATGTGGCACTGGCGTGGAATATTAATTTTGGAGGTGTCTAGATGATCATTTTACAAGTTAGACTTTTCAACTGACACAGTAGAGATGAGTTAAGGTGCCTAGTTGTGCATTGTCAAAGTTTGAGCGTTTACTTTTTGTTGCTTCCAAAAAATGAGTGCCATAAGGCAAGTAGCTTGGAAATACTTGATACGCCCAAATTACACTTTTTAAACAGGTATATAGTAGTCGTATTTCAAATATATAGCCCACTGTAGTTCAGGTCGAATCGCACAGAGAATACAATGGCGACATTCACTTGGTAACTTTAACGCTCAATTATTCGTCATTGAAATAATATAACTAAACTTCAAAATCTCTATTTTTTCCTTAATAAAATAATTTAGAGCCACACAAATATTCAAGATTTTTATTATAGTACAAATCTCAAAAGTCTTGTTTTCTTTCTTAAACGTGATCCGACAAAGATTCCGTATAAATTGGGACTGACGGAGATCATTTCAACAAGTAGAAGTGACATGTTATTTTGGTATATTACTAATTTTGGAATCTAGCACTTACCCCGATACCAAATTAAAACCATAATTATGTTATAAATATTCACGATATTAATAATTGCAGAATTAATATTTCAACAAATTCAAGTAATATACAACACAATTTTGACCCGGAATTATTATCCGTTAGCCCAAAACATTCTTTCACTTATTACCAAATATTTGGAGTAGTTTATGTAAATTAAAATGAAAAATAACGAAAAATATTATCAAAAAATTTCCTCTATAGGGAGCCGAACACGGATCCCTGATCATTTCGATGAACCATGTGGGAATTGCCAGTGCTACAGAGGAAGCATTCAGCCTTGTTGTTGAAACAAAATAATCTGATAAGGAAAGAACTACCTAATATTACAATAACCTCCTTTCTTTGGATTGAAAAAAGGCACAATACATTAGCACACACTCAAAGGTGGTCTCAGGTGACAACTAAGCTCCTACTTTGATAGTGCACTTATAGACACTAAAACATGTCCACATTGTGCCACATGGAAACCGGTGCTAATGTGGCACTGGCGTGGAATATTAATTTTGGAGGTGTCTAGATGATCATTTTGTAAGTTGACCATTTCAACTGACACAGTAGCGATGAGTCAAGGTGCCTAGATGTGCATTGTCAAAGTTGGAGTGTTTACTTTTTGTTGCTTCCAGAAAATGATTGCAACAAAGCAAGTAGCTTTGAATCAGTTGATACGCCAAAATTACACCTTTTAAATAAGTATATAGCGGTCGTATTTCAAATATATAACCCACTGAAGTTCTGGTCGAATCACATAGAGAATACAATGGAGACATTCACTTGTTAACTTTAACGCTCAATTATTCGTCATTGAAATAAAACAACTAAACTTCAAAATCTCTATTTTTTCCTTAATGAAATAATTTATAGCCACACAAATGTTCAAGATTTTTATTATAGTACAAATCTCAAAAGTCTTGTTTTCTTTCTTAAACTTGATCCAACAAAGATTCCGTATAAATTGGGACTGAGCGAGATCTTTTAAACAAGTTGAAGTGACATGTTATTTTGGTATATTACTAATTTTGGAATCTAACACTTACCCCGATACCAAAATAATACCATAATTATGTTATAAATATTCTCGATATTATTAATTGCAGAATTAATATTTCAACAAATTCAAGTAAAATACAACACAATTTTGTCTCGGAATTATTATCCGTTATCCCAAAACATTCTTTCACTTATTACCAAATATTTGTAGTAGTTTATGTAAATTAAAATGAAAAACAACGAAAAAAATTATCAAAAAATTTCAACTATAGGGAGTCGAACACTGATCCCTGATCATTTCTATGAAACCCGTGGGAATTGCCAGTGCTACAGAGGAACCTTTCAGCCTTATTATTGAAACAAAATAATCTGATAAGGAAAGAACTACCTAATATTATAATAACCTCCTTTCTTTGGATTGAAAAAAGGCACAATACATTAACACACACTCAAGTTTGGTCTCAGGTGACAACAAAGCTCCAACTTTGGTAGTACACATATAGACACCACAACTTGTCCACGTTGTGTGACATGGACATCGGTGCTAACGTGGCACTGACATGGAATATTAATTTTGGAGGTGTCTAGATGATCATTTTATAAGTTGAACTTTTCAACTGACACAGTAGAGATGAGTTAAGGTGCCTAGATGTGCATTGTCAAAGTTTGAGCGTTTACTTTTTGTTGCTTCCAAAAAATGATTGCAATAAGGCAAGTAGCTTGGAAATAGTTGATACGCCCAAATTACACCTTTTAAACAGGTATATAGCGGTTGTATTTCAAATATATAACCCACTGTAGTTCGGGTCGAATCCCACAGAGAATACAATGGAGACATTCACTTGTTAACTTTAACGCTCAATTATTCGTCATTGAAATAAAATAACTAAACTTCAAAATCTCTATTTTTTCCTTAATGATATAATTTATAGCCACACAAATGTTCAAGATTTTTATTATAGTACAAATCTCAAAAGTCTTGTTTTCTTTCTTAAACTTGATCCAACAAAGATTCCGTATAAATTGGGACTGAGCGAGATCTTTTAATCAAGTTGAAGTGACATGTTCTTTTGGTATATTACTAATTTTGGAATCTAACACTTACCCCGATACCAAAATAATACCATAGTTATGTTATAAATATTCTCGATATTATTAATTGCAGAATTAATATTTCAACAAATTCAAGTAAAATACAACACAATTTTGTCCCGGAATTATTATCCGTTATCCCAAAACATTCTTTCACTTATTACCAAATATTTGTAGTAGTTTATGTAAATTAAAATGAAAAACACCGCAAAAAATTATCAAAAATTTCTACTGCAGGGAGTCGAATCCGGATCCCTGATCATTTCTATGAACCACCTAAGAATTGCCAGTGCTACAGAGGAAGCTTTCAGCCTTATTATTGAAACAAAATAATATGATAAGGAAAGAACTACCTAATATTATAATAACCTCCTTTCTTTGGATTGTAAAAAGGCACAATACATTAACACACACTCAAGTTTGGTCTCAGGTGACAACAAAGCTCCAACTTTGGTAGTACACATATAGACACCAGAACTTGTCCACGTTGTGTGACATGGACATCGGTGCTAATGTGGCACTGACATGGAATATTAATTTTTGAGGTGTCTAGATGATCATTTTATAAGTTGGACTTTTCAACTGACACAGTAGAGATGAGTTAAGGTGCCTAGATGTGCATTGTCAAAGTTTGAGCGTTTACTTTTTGTTGCTTCCAAAAAATGATTGCAATAAGGCAAGTAGCTTGGAAATAGTTGATACGCCCAAATTACACCTTTTAAACAGGTATATAGCGGTTGTATTTCAAATATATAACCCACTGTAAGTTCGGGTCGAATCCCACAGAGAATACAATGGAGACATTCACTTGTTAACTTTAACGCTCAATTATTCGTCATTGAAATAAAATAACTAAACTTCAAAATCTCTATTTTTTCCTTAATGATATAATTTATAGCCACACAAATGTTCAAGATTTTTATTATAGTACAAATCTCAAAAGTCTTGTTTTCTTTCTTAAACTTGATCCAACAAAGATTCCGTATAAATTGGGACTGAGCGAGATCTTTTAAACAAGTTGAAGTGACATGTTATTTTGGTATATTACTAATTTTGGAATCTAACACTTACCCCGATACCAAAATAATACCATAATTATGTTATAAATATTCTCGATATTATTAATTGCAGAATTAATATTTCAACAAATTCAAGTAAAATACAACACAATTTTGTCCCGGAATTATTATCCGTTATCCCAAAACATTCTTTCACTTATTACCAAATATTTGTAGTAGTTTATGTAAATTAAAATGAAAAACACCGCAAAAAATTATCAAAAATTTCCACTGCAGGGAGTCGAATCCGGATCCCTGATCATTTCTATGAACCACGTGGGAATTGCCAGTGCTACAGAGGAAGCTTTCAGCCTTATTATTGAAACAAAATAATCTGATAAGGAAAGAACTACCTAATATTATAATAACCTCCTTTCTTTGGATTGTAAAAAGGCACAATACATTAACACACACTCAAATTTGGTCTCAGGTGACAACTAAGCTCCAACTTTGGTAGTACACATATAGACACCACAACTTGTCCACGTTGTGTGACATGGACATCGGTGCTAATGTGGCACTGACATGGTATATTAATTTTTGAGGTGTCTAGATGATCATTTTATAAGTTGGACTTTTCAACTGACACAGTAGAGATGAGTTAAGGTGCCTAGATGTGCATTGTCAAAGTTTGAGCGTTTACTTTTTGTTGCTTCCAAAAAATGATTGCAATAAGGCAAGTAGCTTGGAAATAGTTGATACGCCCAAATTACACCTTTTAAACAGGTATATAGCGGTTGTATTTCAAATATATAACCCACTGTAAGTTCGGGTCGAATCCCACAGAGAATACAATGGAGACATTCACTTGTTAACTTTAACGCTCAATTATTCGTCATTGAAATAAAACAACTAAACTTCAAAATCTCTATTTTTTCCTTAATGATATAATTTATAGCCACACAAATGTTCAAGATTTTTATTATAGTACAAATCTCAAAAGTCTTGTTTTCTTTCTTAAACTTGATCCAACAAAGATTCCGTATAAATTGGGACTGAGGGAGATCTTTTAAACAAGTTGAAGTGACATGTTATTTTGGTATATTACTAATTTTGGAATCTAACACTTACCCCGATACCAAAATAATACCATTATTATGTTATAAATATTCTCGATATTATTAATTGCAGAATTAATATTTCAACAAATTCAAGTAAAATACAACACAATTTTGTCCCGGAATTATTATCCGTTATCCCAAAACATTCTTTCACTTATTACCAAATATTTGTAGTAGTTTATGTAAATTAAAATGAAAAACACCGCAAAAAATTATCAAAAAATTTCCACTGCAGGGAGTCGAATCCGGATCCCTGATCATTTCTATGAACCACGTGGGAATTGCCAGTGCTACAGAGGAAGCTTTCAGCCTTATTATTGAAACAAAATAATCTGATAAGGAAAGAACTACCTAATATTATAATAACCTCCTTTCTTTGGATTGTAAAAAGGCACAATACATTAACACACACTCAAATTTGGTCTCAGGTGACAACTAAGCTCCAACTTTGGTAGTACACATATAGACACCACAACTTGTCCACGTTGTGTCACACGGACATCGGTGCTAACGTGGCACTGACATGGAATATTAATTTTTGAGGTGTCTAGATGATCATTTTATAAGTTGGACTTTTCAACTGACACAGTAGAGATGAGTTAAGGTGCCTAGATGTGCATTGTCAAAGTTTGAGCGTTTACTTTTTGTTGCTTCCAAAAAATGATTGCAATAAGGCAAGTAGCTTGGAAATAGTTGATACGCCCAAATTACACCTTTTAAACAGGTATATAGCGGTTGTATTTCAAATATATAACCCACTGTAGTTCGGGTCGAATCCCACAGAGAATACAATGGAGACATTCACTTGTTAACTTTAACGCTCAATTATTCGTCATTGAAATAAAACAACTAAACTTCAAAATCTCTATTTATTCCTTAATGATATAATTTATAGCCACACAAATGTTCAAGATTTTTATTATAGTACAAATCTCAAAAGTCTTGTTTTCTTTCTTAAACTTGATCCAACAAAGATTCCGTATAAATTGGGACTGAGGGAGATCTTTTAAACAAGTTGAAGTGACATGTTATTTTGGTATATTACTAATTTTGGAATCTAACACTTACCCCGATACCAAAATAATACCATTATTATGTTATAAATATTATCGATATTATTAATTGCAGAATTAATATTTCAACAAATTCAAGTAAAATACAACACAATTTTGTCCCGGAATTATTATCCGTTATCCCAAATCATTCTTTCACTTATTACCAATTTTTTGTAGTAGTTTATGTAAATTAAAATGAAAAACACCGCAAAATATTATCAAAAAATTTCCACTGCAGGGAGTCGAATCCGGATCCCTGATCATTTCTATGAACCACTGTGGGAATTGCCAGTGCTACAGAGGAAGCTTTCAGCCTTATTATTGAAACAAAATAATCTGATAAGGAAAGAACTACCTAATATTATAATAACCTCCTTTCTTTGGATTGTAAAAAGGCACAATACATTAACACACACTCAAATTTGGTCTCAGGTGACAACTAAGCTCCAACTTTGGTAGTACACATATAGACACCACAACTTGTCCACATTGTGTCACATGGACATCGGTGCTAACGTGGCACTGACATGGAATATTAATTTTGGAGGTGTCTAGATGATCATTTTATAAGTTGAACTTTTCGACTGACACAGTAGAGATGAGTTAAGGTGCCTAGATGTGCATTGTCAAAGTTTGAGCGTTTACTTTTTGTTGCTTCCAAAAAATGATTGCAATAAGGCAAGTAGCTTGGAAATAGTTGATACGCCCAAATTACACCTTTTAAACAGGTATATAGCGGTTGTATTTCAAATATATAACCCACTGAAGTTCGGGTCGAATCCCACAGAGAATACAATGGAGACATTCACTTGTTAACTTTAATGCTAAATTATTCGTCATTGAAATAAAACAACTAAACTTCAAAATCTCTATTTTTTCCTTAATGAAATAATTTATAGCCACACAAATGTTCAAGATTTTTATTATAGTACAAATCTCAAAAGTCTTGTTTTCTTTCTTAAACTTGATCCAACAAAGATTCCGTATAAATTGGGACTGAGGGAGATCTTTTAAACAAGTTGAAGTGACATGTTATTTTGGTATATTACTAATTTTGGAATCTAACACTTACCCCGATACCAAAATAATACCATTATTATGTTATAAATATTATCGATATTATTAATTGCAGAATTAATATTTCAACAAATTCAAGTAAAATACAACACAATTTTGTCCCGGAATTATTATCCGTTATCCCAAACATTCTTTCACTTATTACCTATTTTTTGTAGTAGTTTATGTAAAATAAAATGAAAAACAACGAAAAACATTATCAAAAAATTTCCACTGCAGGGAGTCGAACCAGGATCCCTGATCATTTCTATGAACCATGTGGGAATTGCCAGTGCTTCAGAGGAAGCTTTCAGCCTTATTATTGAAACAAAATAATCAGATAAGGAAAGAACTACTGAATATTATAATAACCTCCTTTCTTTGGATTGAAAAAAGGCACAATACATTAACACACACACAAATTTGGTCTCAGGTGACAACTAAGCTCCAACTTTGGTAGTACGCATATAGATACTACAACTTGTCCACATTGTGCCACATGGACACCGGTGCTAACGTGGCACTAACATGACATATTAATTTTTGAGGTGTTTAGATGATCATTTTATAAGTTAGACTTTTCAACTAACACAGTAGAGATGAGTTAAGGTGTCTAGATGTGCATTGTCAAAGTTTGAGCGTTTACTTTTTATTGCTTCCAAAAAATGATTGCAACAAAGCAAGTAGCTTGGAAGTAGTTGATACGCCAAATTACACCTTTTAAACGGGTATATAGCGGTCGTATTTCAAATATATAACCCACTGAAGTTCGGGTCGAATCCCACAGAGCATACAATGGAGACATTCACTTGTTAACTTTAACGCTCAATTATTCGTCTTTGAAATAAAACAACTAAACTTCAAAATCTCTATTTTTTCCTTTATGAAATAATTTATATCCACACAAATGTTCAAGATTTTTATTATAGTACAAATCTCAAAAGTCTTGTTTTCTTTCTTAAACTTGATCCAACAAAGATTCCGTATAAATTGGGACTGAGGGAGATCTTTTAAACAAGTTGAAGTGACATGTTATTTTGGTATATTAATAATTTTTGAATCTAACACTTATCCCGATACCAAAATAATACCATAATTATGTTATAAATATTCACGATATTAGTAATTGCAGAATTAATATTTCAACAAATTCAAGTAAAATACAACACAAATTTGTCCCAGAATTTTTATCCGTCATCCCAAAACTTTATTTCACTTATTACCAAATATTTGTAGTAGTTTATGTAAATTAAATGAAAAACAACGAAAAAATTATCAAAAAATTTCCACTGCTAGGGAGTCGAACACGGATCCCTGATCATTGCTATGAACCACGTGGGAATTGCCAGTGCTACAGAGGAACCTTTCAGCCTTATTATTGAAACAAAATAATCTGATAAGGAAAGAACTACCTAATATTACAATAACCTCCTTTCTTTGGATTGAAAAAAGGCACAATACATTAACACACACTCAACTTTGGTCTCATGTGACAACTAAGCTCCTACTTTGGTAGTTCACATATAGACACTCCAACATGTCCACATTATGCCATATGGACACCGGTGCTAATGTGGCACTGGCATGGAATATTAATTTTGGAGGTGTCTAGATGATCATTTTTGTAAATTGGACATTTCGACTAACACAGTAGAGATGAGTCAAGGTGCCTAGATGTGCATTGTCAAAGTTGGAGTGTTTACTTTTTGTTGCTTCCTGAAAATGATTGCAATAAAGCAAGTAGCTTGGAAGTAGTTGATACGCCACAATTACACCTTTTAAACAAGTATATAGCGGTCGTATTTCTAATATATAATCCACTGAAGTTCGGGTCGAATCCCACAGAGAATACAATGGAGACATTCACTTGTTAACTTTAACGCTAAATTATTCGCCATTGAAATAAAACAACTAAACTTCAAAATCTCTATTTCTTCCTTAATGAAATAATTTATTGCCACACAAATGTTCAAGAATTTTATTATAGTACAAATCTCAAAAGTCTTGTTTTCTTTCTTAAACTTGATCCAACAAAGATTCCGTATAAATTGGGACTGAGGGAGATCTTTTAAACAAGTTGAAGTGACATGTTATTTTGGTATATTACTAATTTTGGAATCTAACACTTACCCCGATACCAAAATAATACCATAATTATGTTATAAATATTCTCGATATTATTAATTGCAGAATTAATATTTCAACAAATTGAAGTAAAATACAACACAATTTTATCCCGGAATTGTTATCCGCTATCACAAAACATTTTTTCACTTATTACCAATATTTTGTAGTAGTTTATGTACATTAAATGAAAACAACGAAAAAATTATCAAAAAATTTCCACTGCAAGGTAGTCGAACCCGGATCCCTGATCATTTCTATGAACCATGTGGTAATTGCCAGTGCTACAGAGGAATCCTTTCAGCCTTATTATTGAAACAAAATAATCTGATAAGGAAAGAACTACCTAATATTATAATAACCTCCTTTCTTTGGATTGAAAAAGGCACAATACATTAACACACACTCAAATTTGGTCTCAGGTGACAACTAAGCTCCTACTTTGGTAGTACACATATAGACACTCCAACATTGTCCACATTGTGCCACATGGACACCGGTGCTAACGTGGCACTGGCATGGAATATTAATTTTGGAGGTGTCTAGATGATCATTTTTATAAGTTGGACATTTTCAACTAACACAGTAGAGATGAGTCAAGGTGCCTAGATGTGCATTGTCAAAGTTTGAGCGTTTACTTTTTGTTGCTTCCTAAAAATGATTGCAATAAAGCAAGTAGCTTGGAAAGTAGTTGATACGCCACAATTACACCTTTTAAACAAGTATATAGCGGTCGTATTTCTAATATATAATCCACTGAAGTTCGGGTCGAATCCCACAGAGAATACAATGGAGACATTCACTTGTTAACTTTAATGCTAAATCATTCGCCATTGAAATAAAACAACTAAACTTCAAAATCTCTATTTCTTCCTTAATGAAATAATTTATTGCCACACAAATGTTCAAGAATGTTATTATAGTACAAATCTCAAAAGTCTTGTTTTCTTTCTTAAACTTGATCCAACAAAGATTCCGTATAAATTGGGACTGAGGGAGATCTTTTAAACAAGTTGAAGTGACATGTTATTTTGGTATATTACTAATTTTGGAATCTAACACTTACCCCGATACCAAAATAATACCATAATTATGTTATAAATATTCTCGATATTATTAATTGCAGAATTAATATTTCAATAAATTCAAGTAAAATACAACACAATTTTGTCCCGGAATTATTATCCGTTATCCCAAAACATTCTTTCACTTATTACCAAATATTTGTAGTAGTTTATGTAAATTAAAATGAAAAACAACGAAAAAAATTATCAAAAAATTTCCACTATAGGGAGCCGAACACGGATCCCTGATCATTTCTATGAAACCCGTGGGAATTGCCAGTGCTACAGAGGAACCTTTCAGCCTTATTATTGAAACAAAATAATCTGATAAGGAAAGAACTACCTAATATTATAATAACCTCCTTTCTTTGGATTGAAAAAAGGCACAACACATTTCTAACACCTCGTACCTTTAACGTAAGCTTTAACCATGATCCTAGACTTGAAAAATCAGATAAAGAATGTGGGAATTGGAATTTTCCTGTTCAGTTGTGAGATAGTGGTTTACGCCCATGAACAGTGGACATATTTCAGTTTACGGGCCGTAAACCAAGTCGTAAACTGAAACCAAGAATTTCTGAACATTCTGGAATTTGGCATTTTGATGTCACATGGTTAAAAACGGACTGTATTTCGATTTACGGCCCGTATTTCAAAATTTATTTGGAATTTGGGAACACCTCCTTGAGGAAAGTTGTAGAGCTTTGAAATACCTTTCCAACGGTATATTATGGGGGTCAAACGGACATCTGTGCAAAGAGTTATGGCCATTTTACTGAAGAGACGCAGTGCAGTCCATATTGCAAAATACGACCCGTATTGCAGTTTACGACCCGTAAATTGAAAATACGGCCATCACAGTGCTGGACGTAAACTGCATTTTCCCAGGACAGAATATATTCGTCCATACCAGTTCAAATCATTATTTTTCATTCCTTCAAGCCCTAGAACGACTTCTTACCCTCTTCCATCATCAAGAACGCCAGGGTAAGCCTACCCTAATCATTCCAACTCAATTCTGATACCTATCCTTGTAATCTAAACAAGAAATTATCATTCTAAAATTAGGGTTTTCAAGAAAACCCATCTCAAGGTTCAAGAATTCAAGATTTTGGAAATCTTCTTCAAAGCTCAAGTCTTTAATTCAAGTTGTGGAGCGACTAAGGTATGTAGAGTTACTATCTACGTGTGGGAACATCATTGTTCTTCCCCACGCCTCATAATCCATAAAATTATGATTCTCTACTAAAAACTAGAGTTTCTATACCATGCTCATGATAACCCTAGGTCCATGTCCATGATTATATTATGTATGAATTGTTATAATTCCATCATTGAGTTCTTAATATTTCTTTATGATTATTGAGAATCCGTCCGTAAAGTATGAAAACCCATACCTTGTATTCCATGGGTTCTTGCATGCATGTTTTTTACTAAGAATGATTGTTTCATGAATATCCTACATGTCTACAAGTTTTCATGAAACTATATTATATAATTACTTTCATGCTATGATACAAGATACATACACACTAAATACAAGTTATTTCATGAAACCATATTTACAAGTTATTTCATGAAACCATGTCGACAAGTTATCTCATGAAACCATGTTTACAAGTTATTTCGTGAAATCATGATTACAAGACAAGTACAAGTTAATTCACGAAAATCATGGGCTTCTTAGCCAACTATATTATGTTCATGTTTTTGGGAGTTGCACGAATTACCGAAAAGGCTCAGATAGCCTGAAACTATGTAGCCACCATAGGACAAGGATCGCTCCGCCCAGTTAGGACGATACCTTAATTTTACACTGAATGGATCCATCAGGCACGTTACCACCTTATACCCTGGCAAGGTATAGGGGCTCTGCTGGTCCGGTGAGGTACCAGACTCCACATACCCACGTGGTGATATCACATGTCGGTTTATGAAATGCTCTCCCTTGGTCTCAGGTGACAACTAAGCTCCAACTTTGGTAGTACACATATAGACACCACAACTTGTCCACATTGTGTCACACGGACATCGGTGCTAACGTGGCACTGATATGGAATATTAATTTTGGAGATGTTTAGATAATCATTTTGTAAGTTGGACATTTCAGCTGACACAGTAGAGATGATTTAAGGTGCCTACATGTACAGTGTCAAAGTTGAAGTGTTTAATTTTTGTTGCTTCCAGAAAATGATTGCAATAAAGCAAGTAGCTTGGAAGTAGTTGATACGCCCAAATTACGCCCTTTAAACAGGTATATAGCGGTCGTATTTCAAATATATAACCCACTGTAGTTCGGGTCGAATCCCACAGAGAATACAATGGAGACATTCACTTGTTAACTTTAACGCTCAATTATTCGTCATTGAAATAAAATAATAACTAAACTTCAAAATCTCTATTTTTTTGCTTAATGAAATAATTTATAGCCACACAAATGTTCAAGATTTTTATTATAGTACAAATCTCAAAAGTCTTGTTTTCTTTCTTAAACTTGATCCAACAATGATTCCGTATAAATTAGGACTGAGCGAGATCTTTTAAACAAGTTGAAGTGACATGTTATTTTGGTATATTACTAATTTTGGAATCTAACACTTACCTCGATACCAAAATAATACCATAATTATGTTATAAATATTCTCGATATTATTAATTGCAGAATTAGTATTTCAATAAATTCAAGTAAAATACAACACAATTTTGTCCCGGAATTATTATCCGTTATCCCAAAACATTCTTTCACTTATTACCAAATATTTGTAGTAGTTTATGTAAATTAAAATGAAATACAACGAAAAAAATTAATAAAAAAATTTCCACTATAGGGAGCCGAACACGGATCCCTTATCATTTCTATGAAACCCGTGCGAATTGCCAGTGCTTCAGAGGAACCTTTCAGCCTTATTATTGAAACAAAATAATCTGATAAGGAAAGAACTACCTAATATTATAATAACCTCCTTTCCTTGGATTGAAAAAAGGCACAATACATTAACACACACTCAAACTTGGTCTCAGGTGACAACTAAGCTCCAACTTTGGTAGTACACATATAGACACCACAACTTGTCCACATTGTGTCACATGGACATCGGTGCTAACGTGGCACTGACATGGAATATTAATTTTGGAGGTGTCTAGATGATCATTTTGTAAGTTGGACATTTCAACTGACACAGTAGAGATGAGTTAAGGTGGCTAGATGTGCATTGTCAAAGTTGGAGTGTTTACTTTTTGTTGCTTCCAGAAAATGATTGCAATAAAGCAAGTAGCTTGGAAGTAATTTTGGGTCCATCCCTTATTTTAGGGAAGAAAATACTTCCCTTGTTTTGAGGAAGAAAACATCTTCCTTGTCTTTGGCAAATTGTCAAGTGCTTGCTTGAGTCACTAATGACTTCAAGAGGTTCATCTCATACCTATAAATAGGGAAGCTTTCTCATTTTCTAGACACACCAAAATTGAAGAAGACAACACATCCCAAAGAGAAAAAAATCTAAGAGAAATACTCTTAGTGAAAGGCCTAAGTAAGAGAAGGTTTTTGAGAGAATTTTTAGTAAAAAATTCTTGAGTGTAATTGGGATTGGGGTTGTGAGGTTGAGTGTTGTAAACACTTGTAATATTTCTTCTTTAATAAGATCTGCAGCAGCAACGTGGACGTAGCTCTCACATTGAGGGTGAACCACTATAAATCTGTGTGTGCTATTTATTCTTCGCTTACATCACGGCATAAGTAGGTTCTGTCTAAGGAGGTTGGTATTTAAGTGGTGCAGCTATGACCCTCCAATTTTTCCTGGGAACCTACTTACAAAGGTCGGATTTGGGATTCAAAATCCTAACAACTGGTATCAGAGCAACAGGTTGTGTTGTGATTTAGAAATGATGGGAGGCGAAGATGGTACGACGCACGGCATCGGTAAATTCGATGGTACAGATTTTGCGTTCTGGAGAATGCAAATTGAAGATTATTTATATGGCAGAAAGCTTCATGAACCTTTGAGTCCGAAACCAGAGGAGATGAAGCAAGCAGATTGGGATCTCCTCGACAAACAAGTTCTGGGAGTCATTCGGCTGACGCTGTCGAAGAACGTTGCTCACAACGTGGCAAAGGAGAAGACCACCGCAGATATGATGAAGTTATTGTCTGACATGTATGAGAAACCTTCGGCAAATAATAAGGTATTTCTCATGAAGAAACCATTTCATCTAAAGATGATGGAAAATGCTCATGTTGCTGCACACGTAAATGAATTCAATACCATTGTAAATCAATTGTCATCGGTAAAAATTGATTTCGATGATGAAGTGCAAGCTCTAATTTTGTTGGCATCTCTACCAAATAGCTGAGAACCAATGAGAGCAGCGGTTAGTAATTCTGTCGGCAGTAACAAACTAAAGTTCAACGATGTTAGGGATCATATCCTTGCTGAGGAGGTGCGCAGGACAGATTCTGGAGAGGCATCGATGAGTTCTGCTTTTAATATTGAAAACAGAAGCAGAAATTATGACAGTAACTACAACCGAAATAGGGGCAGATCGAAGTCAAGGAATGACAAGGGTCAATCCAGACCAGGACGAACACTTGAGTGTTGGAACTATGGAAAACCAGGTCACCTCAAGAAGAACTGCAAGGCGCCAAAGAAGGAGGACAACAAGGGGGCTGGAATCAACGCTGCTATGGAAGACATTGGCGATGCGTTGTTGCTATCGGTTGACAGCCCGATAGACTCTTGGGTGCTTGACTCAGGAACGTCCTTTCATACTACCCCACATCATGATATAATGACAAACTACGTGGCTGGGAATCTCGGCAAAGTTTATTTAGCCGATGGAGAGCCGCTAGATGTTGTTGGCACGGGAGACATTAATTTGAAGATGTCAAATGGATCCTCGTGGAAGATTACAAAAGTTAGACATGTTCCAAAGCTGATGCGAAACCTGATCTTAGTAGGTCAGCTTGATGATGAGTGATATGATCTCAACTTTGGTAATGGGTCTTGGAAGGTGGCGAAAGGTGCTATGGTAGTTGGCCGAGGAAAGAAGATTGGCACTCTCTACATGACGACGAGCTGTCATGATACTATTGCTGTGGTTGACAACACAAAGAAGACAGATTTGTGGCATTGTCGGCTGGGGCATATCAGCCAGAAGGGGATGAAGTTGTTGGTAACAAATGGCTTAATTCCGGAGCTGAAGACGGTGGACCTTCATACGTGTGAGAGCTGCATTCTCGGAAAACAAAAGCGAGTAAGCTTCTCAAATGCAGGCAGGGAGTTGAAGGTCGAGAAGCTGGAATTGGTGCACACAGACGTGTGGGGACCTACCATTGTCCCCTCTCTTGGAGGATCACACTACTACGTGACCTTCATTGATGATTCAACCAGGAAGGTATGGGTTTACTTTATGAAAAATAAATCCGAGGTGTTTAGTGTATTCAAAAGATGGAAAGCCATGGTCGAGAATGAAACAAACCTCAAGTTGAAGTGTTTGAGGTTCGACAACGGCGGAGAATACACCGATGGTGATTTCAAACGGTACTGTGCCGATAATGGGATCAAGATGATGAAGACTATTCCTGGAACGCCGCAACAAAATGGAATAGCTGGGCAGATGCAGTCAATACCACGGCCTTCTTAACTAACCGAGGACCGTCAGTTCCCTTGGATTTCAGAATTCCAGAAGAAGTTTGGAGTGGCAAGAAGGTAAATCTTTCATTTCTGAAAGTGTTCGGCTGCTTATCATATGTTCATAATGATGACACGGCTAGAAGCAAGCTTGATCCAAAATCAAAGAAGTGTTACTTTATTGGCTATGGTGACACCGAGCTTGGTTACCGATTTTGGGATGAACAAAATCGGAAGATCATCCGAAGTAGGAATGTTGTCTTCAACGAAGAGGTGTTGTACAAAGACAAGCTGCAAAAAAATTCAGAATGTCAGGACAAGGAATCGGAAATAGTCGATTTGAGGGACTTCCCGACACCTGAGCCGCAGCCAGGCACAACCGAGGCAGAGGAACAAACAATCCGAGAAGGTGATGATGAAAGTGCTGATTCTGAAACAAATAACAGACGCCAATCACAGAACTGCGTAGATCATCCAGGATCAGGAAGTCGATTCACAGGTACTCTCCATCCCTCAACTACGTTCTACTCACTGATAGAGGGGGGCCGGAATGTTATGAAGAAGCAATGTAAGTCGATGAATCGACTAAGTGGGAGCTGGCAATGAAAGATGAGATGGATTCACTATCGGCAAATCATACATGGGAGTTAGCCGAGTTGCCAAAGGATAAGAGGACATTGCAAAACAAATGGGTTTATCGGATAAAGGAAGAACCCAATGGAAGCAAGCGTTATAAAGCAAGGCTGGTTGCAAATGGATTTCAATAGAAAGAAGGCATCAAACTCTCACAAGAAGAATATGTGAGGAAAGTTATCAAAAGGTTCAACATGCATGATGCCAAGCCAGTCAGCACTCCCTTGGCTGGACACTTTCGGTTGTCAAAGGATCAGTCGCCGACAACCGAGGATGAGAAGAAACAGATGGACAAGATACCTTATGCATCTGCAATCGGTAGTCTTATGTATGCAATGAGATGTACAAGGCCAGACATTGCACATGCAGTGGGAGTTATCAACCGATTTATGAGCAATCCAGGAAAGCAACACTGGGAGGTTGTGAAGTGGATATTCAGATATCTGAAAGGCAGCTCGAGTTCAGCTCTGTATTTCCGAAAATAAAAAACAGGATTGCAAGGGTATGTTGATGCTGACAACGGTGGTGATGTTGATAGCAGAAAGAGCACATCCGGGTATGTTTACACCTTCGGAGGTACTGCAATCTCTTGGGTTTCCAAGTTTCAAAAGATAGTAGCTCTCTCGAGTTGTGAGGCTGAGTACGTTGCTGTGACGGAGGCCACAAAGGAAATGATGTGGCTACAATCTTTTCTGCAGGAATTGGATCAGGACCACGGGGGAAGTGTGCTATATTGTGATAGCCAAAGTGGCATTCATTTGGCAAAGAACCCGGTCTACCATGCTCGAACGAAGCACATACAACTCCGGTACCATTTCATTAGATCAGCTTTGGAAGACGGAGCGTTAGTGCTTGAGAAGATCGCAGGGAGTCAGAATCCAGCAGACATGGTGACAAAGGCAGTGACGATAGACAAAATGAAGCTATGTTCAACTTCAGTTGGCCTGCACGAAGTATGAAACTAGGAAAGAGCTGCTTGCATCGATCAAAGTGTGAAGACTAATTAAAATTAGCCTTCAAGTGGGAGATTTGTTGGGTCCATCCCCTTATTTTAGGGAAGAAAACACTTCCCTTGTTTTGAGGAAGAAAACATCTTCCTTGTCTTTGGCAAATTGTCAAGTGCTTGCTTGAGTCACTAATGACATCAATAGGTTCATCTCATACCTATAAATAGGGAAGCTTTCTCATTTGCTAGACACACCAAAATTGAAGAAGACAACACATCCCAAAGAGAAAAAAAATCTAAGAGAAATACGCTTAGTGAAAGGCCTAAGTAAGAGAAGGTTTTTGAGAGAATTTTTAGTAAAAACTTCTTGAGTGTAATTGGGATTGGGGTTCTGAGGTTGAGTGTTG